>NC_061115.1:99971766-100264144 GCF_002878395.1 Capsicum annuum | reverse complement strand
AACGTCCAACGAAAACTCATATTTAGAGAATTTCGCATACAACTGCTACTCTTTCAAGGTTTGAAACACCCCACAGAGGTGATTGGCATGATCCACCTCACTCTTAGAATATATCAGGATGTCAGTAATGAACATACTGACAAAAAGATTCAAAAACTAATGGAATACCCTATTCATCAGATCCATGAATTTCGTTGGTGCACTGGTCAAACCAAATGACATAACCAAGAACTCAAAGTGCCCATACCGAGTACAAAAAACTGTCTTAGTGATATTCGCCTTTCTAATCTTAAGCTGATGATACCCAGACTAAAGATCTATGTTACAAAAGAATTTGGCACCTTGCAACTGATCAAACAAGTCATCTATCCTTGGAAGAGGATATTTGTTCTTAACCGTCAACTTATTCAACTGCCAATAGTCAATACACATCCAAAGGGAACCATCCTTCTTATGAACGAATAACACCGGTACACCCTGTGGGGATACACTAGGATGGATGAAACCCTTGACCAAAAGATCCTTAAGTTGCTTCTTAAGTTCTCTCAACTCAGTCGGAGCCATTCTATAAGGAGGAATAGCTATTGGATGAGTGTCCAAAACCAAATCAATCCCAAACTCAATCTCCCTATCTGGAGGAACGCCAGGAAGATTATCTAAAAAGACCTTGGGAAGCTCATTCACCACCGAAACCAAATGCAAAGAAGGACCTTTTGAGTTTGAGCCCTAAGATATGATATAAACTTCTCTATGGGAGCTAAGGAACCACCCTTTCATTCAATGATCGGTTCAACAGAAAACTTAATGACAACCCTACAGGTCTGATAATTTAAGGACGCGTAGCACGAATGTAACTAATCCATACCTAGAATAATATAAAAATCCACCATATCTAATTCATACAAATCCACCAAAGTCTGCTTACTACCAATAGATACCCCCCTAAAGACTCTTTTAACAACCATAGAGTCACCTATTGGGGTAGAAACAGAAAAAGGATCCAAAATAACCTCGGGATCAAAATCAAATACATAGCCATAAATGGGGTCACTTAAGAGAGAGTGGACCCCAGATCAAGTAAACAATAAACATCCCTAGAAAAGAGTTGTAACGTACAAGTTGCGACATGAGGCGATGCCTCAGACTCCTATCGGGTATCAAGAGCATATAACTAATTTTGTCCTATGCTGGTGCCAGAAGCAAAAATAGATGTAGAAGAAGCACCCTTTAGTGTATGAGCATATGAAAAGGCAACTGGAACCTTATTCACTCCCGAATCAACCTTACTAACTGGATAATTTCTAACCATGTGGCCTGGATAACCACATTTGAAACACTTTTCCCTCCCCTCATCATAAAATCACCGATGCAACTGGCTAGAGAACTTACAAGGAGGACACGATGAAGATGAGTGTGACTCACTTACCTAAGATTGGGCACCCTATGTCCCGAAGTTGTCTCCACCCTGCTGACGCCTGTCACCAGACGGTTTTGGGTAAGGAATAATAGCTGTGGAGAAGGAACCAAAACTCCTCCACTTCTTCTTTGGCTAATTAACACCATCCCAACCATTTTGATATTGACCACCACCTTGGTCAGAGAACTTGAACCTCTTACCCTACCTTTCACCTGTCTCAACCTTTTTCCTCTTCTCCTCTTCCACCTGTTGCATATGAACAACCAACCTAGAGATATCCATGTCCTTGATCAGCAATGTAGTCTTGATTTCAAGGATCGAATCTCGAGATAGTCTTAAAGAAAGCTTTCTTATCTTGGATCTCATATTAGAAACCACTTTCGGAGCATACCTAGACAACTGGTGGAATTTCAAGGCATACTCCTTGACCGATATCTTCCTCTATTTTAGATTAACAAACTCTTCCGCCTTTGCTTCCCTCAACTCTTAAGGAAAGAAGCGGTCTAAAAAAGTATTAGAGAAAGTCTCCCAAAAGGATGATTCCTCAATATCACCCCTTTTCCTATCCCATTCCTCGTACCATTGGTATGCCACATCTTAGAACTGATAAGATGCAAAGTCTTCCCTTTCCACATTCGTGGCATGCATAATCCTAAAAATATTTTCCATATCATCCAGGAAACCCTGAGGATCCTCCCTCACCATAACACCAGTAAAGGTTGGAGGACTCATGTTTATGAACTAGCCAACCCTTGTGGCCTCAGAGGATGGACTAACAGATGCACCATACTCAGCCCGAGAAGCCAACAACTGAGCAATCATATGGATCGATTGACAAAACTCCACATTCATCACATTAGCCTGAGGAGGACTAGAAGAAACCAGTGGAACTCCAAAAATATTAGGGACTAGACCCCCAGACCGATTATGGATCCCCTAATTAGATCGTGTCCCATCAATATTATCCCCAGTTGGGATATAGGAATTTTTGTGACTTCATATAGTCGAGTCATAATATAAAAAGTGAACAAACAAAATTAGAGAAGATTCCAGGGTTCAAACCCCAAGCTTGAAAATAGAACACAAAGAAGAGAAACAATTCCTAAATGCCTTGTAGTCCTTCCCTTATGAGTGTGGCGTGCTACACACCCTTAAAAGAGACTCTACTCAGCACAACTTTATGGACTCCCAATTGACCATGAACCTAAATCTCTGATACCAACTTGACCCGACCTGAACTAAGTTCTTTTCATAATGGGCATCCCAAGTCCAACCAGGACTGGGGACCACCCCTGTTACGTAACCCAAATTCCAAACACGCATACGCTGAGTCATATGAATTACGAATGTATAACAAGATAACATTTATTACAATTCTAGACTCTGGAATAGGTCTATAATCGTGACCAATCTAAACAAGTCCAACCATCCAATACCAACCAACAACTATAACCAAAACCAAGTTTCTGTCCATAACATAACATAAAAGGATGGAACAACTAATAATATAGTCTGACGATGTCAGCCCCAATACCAATGCCAGTACTAAAGCTGACACTAATACCGACACCACCCATCCTAACCCATAGTAGTTTCACAAAGCCTCTATCCAAAAGAAAAATTGTATTCGATTGGGACATATTCCCAATCATAGCAAAAACCAATGTTTATGAAACAACCAAAGTATGTAAAGACATCCATGATATGAAATAGAGCCTTCCAAAGTATGGAAGCTCACTACTTTAATCTAATATATGATCCCGAATTCGATCACTAAGTAAGAGGAGTATAATGGCTAGTTCCTACATCACGTGGGGATATAGCCGCCCAAAGATGGGTTATCGGTGAATGCTAGCAAGTACTCAAAATAAGGATAAAGTAATGCCAACCAAGTAAAACAAGTAAACAAGTAAACAAACCATATGCATTCACAACCATACATACATACATACATATAACCATACTGGGAAGAGGGAACAAGGTTTTGCAACATTTAAAACTATTAACCTAGGTATGTGTATCTTAACCGTCCTAGAACCACCCACGGGCTATATGGATCCACTGTAACCCCTTGAATGGGCCCCAATGCATATAGCTACATGAACCGAAGATACCATAGGAGTAGAGGATTCCCAAGTACCCTTCGCTCTCCATGATACATATTTACAATTTAACTTAGGGGATTCCCATGTACCCCATATGGTCATCAAGATCAAATCCTCATGTCAGTAAACATGATTTTCCTGTGTTCTTTCATTGGATTTATACCTTCATGATTAGTTATCACACCCCACTATTATTTCTCAATTAAAACCATTACCACATAACCAAGACCACCATTCTATTTGTTATTAACCAAGGCTATAAGTAGTGGTATTATCATACCGACTATAGCTTACAAGCAATGTTCTTAGCCAACCTTTTAGAGAAGAAGGGATTCTCATGTACCTATAGATAATATTATTAAGTTGACTTAGGGGAATTCCATGTTACCCACAAGTTATCATTATTAAGTTTGCTTGGGGGATTCCCTTGTACCCCACAAGGATTTTTATTAGAAGAACCATGACCACAAATACCTTACCATTTAACCATTCTAAACCATTTAAACCATTCCAAACCATTTATATTTAGAGTTCCATTACCAAGCTATACCATGCAATAATTTCATTAAAAGTTCAACAATGTAGTACAAACATTCTCATAGGCATTTTATCGAACATATTGGGGGCATATTATTTCTAAAACCAAAATCAAGTACCAATTGGCCCTTTCCGTCCAACCAAATATCCAAATCACCATTAAAATATGTAATTACATAATTAAAACATTGAAAAACCATAACCAAATATTTATAACCAAAACTTCAATATATATTTACAAACCCAAAATCATAAAGCATTCATGCCATGAGAGCAATTTATCAAACATGCCTTTAGTTGGAACTAATAATGAAGGAGAAATATCTTGCCTTAGATTAAGAAGAAGATAAGAAGAAATCACTCCTATGAGCCTCAATTTACCACCTTGAATGAAGCCCTAACTTTTGCTTAACCCAAGAGCCTTAAGAGATTTTGAGAGAGTTTAGAGTGTATGATTGATTACAAATAGGTTAATGAAGCCCCAAAGAGGCGTTTTAAGTCATGGGGTCCTAAGGAGTTATAACAAAAAAATTTTAGATTACCCCCACTTAAATTGTATTATTACCCGCAGGAGGGTACGACCCCCCCTTCTGTACCCTAGGGTACAAGTGGTACCCACTACTCATGCCCCAAGCAGAATCTCAACCCCCACACTGACCAACTTACGATCCAATGTCCCACTTGTACCCAATTATATGATTGGTATCCATAAATCATACCTTAGACAGAATCAAGAGGGGATGACACTATCCAACATACGAGTTGGATTATACCATCCGTACCCTATGTCACAATCCATGGTGAGCCACTAATACTCATATCCAAGTTAAGTTACTAAATTTCAGATTAAGTGAAGAAAAAAAACCATACGACCCATCACCCACCATACGACTCGTACCCACCCAAGTGTACCAATTCTAAAAACTAATCCCACCCACCAACCAACACTGGTTTACATACGTCCAAGACTATACCAACCATACCCCATCATACAACTAGTACCCCCTAGACGTATGATGTCCAAAAATAAAAAATCCAGGAAATTTTCTAAGGTTCTAAAACCCAAGGTGTTTCAGTGGTGGTTGGCAATGGTGGCGGTAGTAGAGGTGGTTAGTAGTGATGATGAATATTATCCAACGCAAAATACATCTTAATAATATTAAGACTTGGTTTTAGATCTGAATGATTAAGGCCTATTAAGAACAAAAATCTTAATAAAAAATAAGTGTACTTAACAGTCTGAAGTCTGAACCATTCAGATTCAGACCTCTATTAAGTGTAAATAAATGAGGCCTAAAATGAAATGAGGGGGTACATATGTTTCCAATTTTACCCTTAATAAGAATAGTAAGTACATCCACAGTTTTTAAAATTATCAAATGGTACATAAATGATCTCAATTCTCAAATCTAAATTAAATGATTATTACTAATTTCAATTATAAATACTCAATGTTCTAGCTATAATGAATAAAATGAAGTAATATGGACCAAATTTCAACATTTAATCATTGCATTGGCTATGCACTTTAAAAGACATACAAGGATAAATATATAAAATATATTATTTATTAATTTCTTAATGAATGTGTCAAGTCCACAGTGGCCTATTAAAGAAATGGAGGGAGTAATCATTAGCATTCTCTTAATAACTGATTTATGATAATGTTAGTTTTTACTCCCTCCGTTCCAAATTACCCATCCCAAATTTCCTAATTTGATGTTCCATTTTGCTTTTCTTTTTTCATTAATCAAGAAGAGATAATTTTTTTCCATGTTTTACCCTTTGCATTAATTACTTTTTCTTTAAATTAAAATATAAACATTATTTAATAGGGGTACTATGGTAAACTAGCCATATTATTTATTATTTTTCTTAATCAATATGCCACTTCAATTTGGAACGGGTAATTTGGGACAGAGGGAGTAACTTTTTTTCTTCTAGTTATCCATTTTAATTGGGAAAGAAAATATTGAATTTAAGATCGCCTTTTTTATTTTATGTTAAAACATGTAAGTGTTCGCTTATCAAGAAGGAATGTAGCTTCATATAAGAAATAATGGTTATGTGAGTCATAAAATATTATTTCTCTCATTTTAGTTCTTCAATCTTTATTAATCCATAGGACATTTTGACTTGTACATTAAAAATTAAGGGAAAACAAATAAGTATTCCAAGCTATGATCGAAGTTTTAGGAACATACGTTTTCTTTTTCAGTAGTTCTGTTATCTCTTGAATTATTTTAATGTGTAAGAGATACACCTTTGGTGTTGAGGTAGCATGAAAAGTGCGCTCTCTCTTGTAAAGACACATGAAAAGTGAAAAATTAAATTAAATCTGATTAATGTTCAATCTGATTAATGTGAACACATATTTTTTAAACTCTTTATAACTAATTAGTACACAAAATTAATTAGAATTAAAACTTAAGTTGATATTTTAAAAAATATTTTTCTATTTTTATTTTTGAAATATAACCAATTTTTATGATTGTTTCATTTTTTTTTAGAAATACAATTAATTTCTCAAAAGCTTATTGCATACAAAAATCACTACATTTCAAGGCTTGAGTTATTTCACCAGATCGCACTCAATAGTTATGTTTTAAACTAGACTAGATGTTGAAATTTAATATAACTTGATCCGATAAATTCCACTTCATTTTAATTTGCTCCAACATTTTTTCAAAAAAAAAATCACCATATCCAAGAAACTCCTGCTAAGAATAAAATGAACAAATTGGACTATAGGAAGAAAATTAAGAATCTGAACAAGAGTAATTAATAAACAAGACAAATTCGAGAAAGAAGAACGATATGATAAATATTAATTTTTGAAATTTGACACCTTCAAGAGAGTGCTAGGTTTTGAATTTTTTATTGTTATTCGTAAGATCTGAAAGTAGATTTAATGGTGAAATGTATTTAAAGAGAGAAAAAAAGGATGGAAAATAGTTTTAAAAAAAGATATTTAAGTAAAATTTATAGGTATAGCGCGTGTAATTCACCATCCTTTACAGTTTAGTTGTGATGTTTTATATGAAATAATAATTCACTTATAAATAATTTAAGGAAGTAATAGAACACTCATAAAGAAAAGGCGTATTCATAAAATTTTGATCATAATTTGGGAAATAATTAAGCGTTTTTGGTAAAATTAATAAAATGGGAGGTCATGATGTATAAATAGAAGGACAACAATAGCATGTTATCTCTATGTATTTTTATAGCACGCAAGTAATTTTTGAAGAGTTATCTTAAATTAAGTCCTTCACATTTTGTTTTAATTCTTAGAACTTATAAAAGATATTTCGTTGAATCAATCTTTTTAGTCATATATAAATAACAAAAATCAAAATTTCTATGCTAGACAAATGTATCATGTGAGCATTCTTGAAATTAGGAAAGATAAAAAAATATCTTTTATCTTTTATCGGGTCTTTTGCTTCTAAATATTTCTCCACCTTTATGCGCTCCTTATCAAGCCATCGAGCCTTCTTTGTGTAACCTTTTACATAACATGTTTCTATTTTATAGGAGATTAATCATAATTTCTATAAATTTATCTTAGGAGGAAAGTCGTGAAGAAATAAAGAAAAAATGGACAAAGTCCTTAATTATTGGAGCTGAGTTTCTCTTTAGACTCGTGAACAAACTTTTTGAAACTAGCTTTGTTCATTATTCAGTTGGCAAATTAGGCCCTCAAATCACTTATTTCTATTTTGTTGATGACACTATTTTATTTTACTAAGTTGATCTTGATTTTTTAAAATTGATTATCACCAACATGGTACTCTATAGGAGTATTTGTAATAATTTTCATAGTAATTTTTGAGTTTTGATTTATTTGGATCATTTTATCCTTTTCAATAATTGTATTATGATATTTGTGGTATGTGGGAGTGGTGATTTGGTTCCACAGGTAATTAGCTAAATATTTTGCTAGATTTTTATTTTGGAAGGCTTTGGAGTGGGAGAAGTTAACTTTAGTCAATACTAAGATATTTAGAAGTTGTATGGGAATTTCATTAGTTTTGTTAGCTTCAAATACTATTTTTGGGTTAGTAACACCTTTAGTTTGGGTCCGAAGCATTCAATTGGACTTTGGATAGTTGAATGGAAGTTAGAAGTTTATGGCATAGCGTTGACTTCGGTAAATATTTGTTGATAATGACCTCAGTCCGGTGTTCTGATGATTTCATTAAGTCTGGAATGTCTAATTTGACCTAGTAGCATGATCGAATTGTGTTCGCGGGTTTCCAGTGAGTTCTGAGGATCTATTTTGAGTTTAAATTATTGCTTGTTGTTGTTAGTGGTTGCTGTCATCCAGAGTATCACTTATGTGAGTCCCTGGTCGGGCCTACAAAGGTATAGCAGCGATGAAGGAATTTTTGCTTTGACATAGCTAATTTATCTTAGGGCTTGTTACTCCTGCAGATCTCGTTCGTACTTGCGAAGTGGCTGGGGCTACTCCTTTCACTTCTGGTAACTCGTTCTTGTGGGGTGAGGCCCGCTTTGGCGGATTTTCCCCACTCAAGTGGTTTTCACCATTGTGGGGGTATTGTTCTCTAATGTGACACCACACTAGTGTCCAATTATCCACCAATATGGAGATCGCTATAGTTAATAGCGGGGTTTCTTCCTTTTTACTCTTTTTTAATATCTTAGTTTTTGGAGTTTAGGGACTCAATCTGGGAGATTAAGGTGTTTTTTAATAAATTCTTTTTTGTAAGGTTCTTATACTATTTTTACACTTTCTTAAATGATTATTTTATAACTTCATCTTCAAATCTTGGTTTTTCAAATTGGAAGTTTGAAATTTTTTAGGTAAAGTTAAAGAATGATGAATTGATTATTTCAAGGTTGATTTTAACTCCATTTCAATAAAATTTCAGATTTGAACTCCTTTATTAATGGATAACATGATTTTTAATAAATTCTAGTTTTGCCCTTTAGAGATTAGGGATGAATTTTTGGACTCTAAATTTAAGTATAGCAATATAGATGTCTATGGATTTGTATTTTTATATAGAATTTGTATTCAATCAGATTGGGCTCATTCAGAGTCTATTCTGAAAGAAAAAGCTTCAATTGACTTTGCGAGTCTTCTTTTAAGACAAGTTGAAATTTTTTTACTCTCTTTCAAAGTGTTTATATGCTAGTTGCTTGTATAAGGAGTAATGGAGAATGGGGATCCTATATAGATGATATGAAGAACATCTATACGAGTATTGAAAAGGGTTAAAAATAGAATCATAGACTTGATTTGATTGTTTCTATATTCTTGATTATTGAATTATAGTATGAAAAAATGGACTAGTGACTCTATCAGACGATATGTGTTGATATGGATAATACATCCCCTTATGATTGAGATTTGATCCTATATAGATGAGATGAAGAACATCTATACGAGTATTGAAAAGGGTTAAAAATGGAATTATAGACTTGATTTGGTTGTTTCTATATTCTTGATTATTGAATTATAGTATAAGAAAATAGACTAGTGACTCTATCAGATTTGATATGTGTTGATATGGATAATACATTCCCTTATGGTTGAGATTTGAATCATTTGAGCTAGATTGATGAATTTTGGGCTTGTAGCTAGTGTTGTTGAGTTGAGTATAACCATATGTACCCAAATTTGAGATATTAGTGTTGTTCCATATCACAATAATTCATGCATATTCACTCATATTCATATTATGATACCACAAAAGAGATACTCTGAGGAGGTTGATTTTAAATGATTTGTATGCTCGATGGAAAAACATTCTAGGTGGATTTTTGGTGATTTTGACTTGGATTCCTGATTGGAAAGTATTCGGGGTGGACTGACGGGAAATGTTCTAAGCAAATTCATAGTTTGCATGCATGATGGGAAACTATTTTTGGTAGGTATATGGATCTTTCGAGTCCCTCATGGATCCCAACTAGATATACAAAGCATCGGATGTATACTGTAGCATATATTTCATCATATTGTATTCATTTTTAGCATTTTTACTTATTCGTTTTGATGTTATGGCGTACACTAATTTTTGAAGTATTAATATTATCCTGGATTAAGGGATTATGGACTTAGATTGTATTAGTTGTTCATATTATTCATTTTTATCTGCTAGACTAGGTGTGTCCTTCCTTATTGCAAGTGCTTAAGGGTTATAAATGGTTGTAGTGGCTTAGGTGTCTCTTGCCATTACTTTGAATTAGGATCAATCAACAATGCTGTTGAATACATGTGATTTATAGTCACACTTATTCTTTCTACACTTTATGTGCAGGTGTGGTGCTTACTGTTCCTGAATGCTGAGTTTAAGTTCATGTTTGTGTTCGAGTATTTCGTCAACATTCAGAGGTAGCAACTAATTGGTCCATCACCTATCATATCTTCTTTATCTTGCTTTTGTTTCCCTATTGTTGTTGTGATATTTCAGACAGGTATTGTACTTTTCACTTCTTTTAGAATCTTGTACCTTATCACTACTAGATTTTAGGGTGTTTTTGATCTATCTTAATCTTTTATGTCTTGGTTTCAATTATTTGGTATCAAGATTTATTTTTGGTCTATTTTCCACTTATTATCTGGTTTAGTTTATGCGCATGTGAGGGGTTGGTGGGCAGGTAAGTGCTATCATGACTCGAGTTTTGAGTTATGATAAGTTGGTATCAAAGCGCTGGATTCATTGATCTCACACCTACAAGATAAGTCTAGCAGATTCTTACGGATCTATTCAGAGATATCTATTATCTATCTTTGAAAGTCTAAGAGAGTTTAGGATATTTCATTTCTTTTTTCTTATTGTGTGAAGATTAAACTCACCACCTACTGATGTTCTTGTTCTACTCTATCGCAGAAGGTGAGAAATCGTGCTACTATAGAAAGAGGTCTGAAACCTATACTAGAACGTAATCCTACTGCACAACATGGCAGGAGATATATAGGGACCAGGGTAGAGTTTGGGGTCGGGAGCGAGCTCAAATAACTGCCCGAACTCTAATGAGAGCAAAATCTCTTGAGGGAGAGCATGTTATTGAGGATGTCCAGATTCTAATTGATAAAGTGGTCCTGAATTAGGCTCTATCTAGATTTTTAGCCACCTCAGTATTGCAGGACACATTGATCCATATGTTGGAGAGCATGGCTTAGAGCAATTTGGTGGGTACTCCGCGAAGGTCACAAACAAGAGTGGAGGTCAAAACCCTAGATAAGTAACCCATCCTAGTGTTTCAAGACCCAGTGGGTTTGCCAACTGTTGCATCACCTAGCTATATCTTTGACAATTGTAGGAGCCTTAAGGGTGGCTAGGGAATCTATGTATGTGTTTGCTAATTGTCGAAGCCATAGGAGTGGTTAGGGAATCTATGTCAGATGAGAAACATAAGAGGTTTAAGAGGTTCATGAGGATGGATCCAACACAGTGGGTAGATAGAGTGAGGATGCATATGAGTTTTTGGTCTGTTTCCATGAGAGGATTTAGAGCGTGGTGTTAGTGGAGTCCTATGAGGTTGATTATATAACTTTGTAAATGTATGGCCTCTCCAAGCAGTGTTGGCCCTCATATGTTGGCTCTAGGCTACAGGATCTTCGCTGATTACTTTGGTATTGTTTGCATAGGTTTTCCTTGATATATGTTTTCCTCGTAGCTTGAGGGTAAAACATACACATCCATTTGAGCACTTAAATGAGGATCGGATATTAGTGGATGCATTTGAGACTTGGTTTTGTGCATTATATAGCTATTCTAAGGTGATCTTACCAGATGAGATTAAGAAGATTTGCAGGTTTGAGGGCTTTAACCTTCATGATTTGGGAGGCGGTGTTTCCTATAGCTTTGTCTTGAGCCTCTTATAAGAAGGTAGTTGAGGTAACCAAGGATTTTGAGCTCATGAACCATGAGGAGTTTAGGGATTTGATGTAACGATCCGAAGCTACCCTTAGTCGCACGAATGGTGCTTACGGTCAAAAGTAACCACAAGCTATCCCATGAGCTGGTACCTGTTGTGACCACTAAATAAATATGACCATAACATTTGTACGGAATGTAAACTGAGAAGAAAAATATAAATCTGAATACTGAAATACCGAATCAAATCATAAGCCTAAAACATCTGATAAAAAAACTGAATGTAACTGACTGACTGTCTAACTGACTATCTGAAAGCCTTTAAACTGGCCGAGGACTTGATGGGATAGGCCACTAACTAACTCCGAGCGTCTGAACAAAATAAAATACTAAAATAATGGAATAAGCATAATATGTCCTCAATAGATAAGGAATCACCAGTACGGTTGCTGGATTACGCTGAGCTGTCTAACTGCAGTCGAGAAACTATGAATTTGAACCTATGATATAAGACATCATGGCACAAACAAGAGTATGCAGTCAATACTTTGAATGCACTAGTATATGAGATGAGGTTAGATTGATATACATGGGATACTGTGCATATGAAATAAGGAGTAACTAAATAGCATGAGATAAATGGACATGAATGCATGAAAATTGTGACATCTGAGAATACACAACCAAGTATAAATCTATAATCTAAAATAAGTCTAAAATCTGAAATACTGTAAGCTGTATAACTAAATAATTGATAGTATGTACAGTTGGTCAAGCAAACCTGAACTATACTGAATACTGTACTAAGACTGAGGGAGGTATCATTTAACCGATATGCCCCAATCTGAGCTAATTGGGGTCCAAAACTGTAACCCCAGTTGAAAGGGTGTCAGTACCATGCCACGGGTACTAACACTGGCTGTGTGGATCCACTAAACTGATATCTCGAATAACTAATGAGTCACCCTCAATTGTCAGGTGCTTTAATGAGATACATGTCACCCTCAACTGGCAGGTAAATACTTTGTCAACCCTCAACTGGCAGGTAAACATCTCTAACCTACACTGGCTACGTAGTACTGCAACTCAGGGATTGCTACTAAGGGTCACACCTTCTACTGTCAGGTGAGCCCTCATCCCTGAGTTTGCTCGGTGCTAAATCCTACTCCCAACTGATCTAACATTGATACTGGAAAGGACTGAACTAGACTAAACATTATTACATAAATGATAGTACTCATCATGATTACAAACATCTAAGTATACTGATAACAGTCATGGATTAACTGTCTGAGTACTTGAATCAAATTCATGTAAATCACATAGGTATCCGGTGTTCATAACCCACCAACACTGAATGGAATTGACCATAATGTCATATAAAATCTTTTAAAAACCATAGTAGGGGATCAATGTTCAAAACCTAACACTTAGGCATTTTATGAAACACATGAGAGTCACGAACTTAAGCACAGAAATGAGTAAAGTATGCGAGAGTAACATGATTACAAGACTAAAATCATAACTTAGGGATTTAACATGAAGATTACAACATTTAGAACATGTAATAGCTCATTCCACTTGAAAATACTCATAAACATAACTTGTAATTGAATTAACAAAAGATTCACGGAGATATTTCAACCTAAACATGAAAACTCATAATTTAAAACCAAAAATTGCTTCTTGAACTCCATCTATGAAAGGAACCCATGGATGAACATCACACATACCTTATAAGATGATTTAGTGAATATTCTTGGAAATTTCTTTAGGTTTGAAGCTTGAATTCCTTGGTTCCTTGAGAATGGGCTAGGGTTTGTTCTTGAGGAAAGTGGTGCTTCTTTGGAGAGGATTTGTGATTGAAAGAGTAAATAATGCTCTTTAGGGAGCTAAATTTCATGTTATGGACTAATTGGGTAAAGGTAAATGACCCGAATGCCCTTAATTATTGAGGAAACAAAGGGAGGGGGAACCACGGGCTCCAAAGCGGCAGGTTAAGCCTGCTCCATAGACTCCAGAGTGGCAGGATAAGCCCCGCGCTGCGTGCATATCCAGGTGCCCTTACTATTTTAAATTCCCAAACATACCTTAGGTTCATCTGAAAATTATGAAACTCATTCGAGACGTACTGTTAACAACCCCGATCATGAATCAACTCAAAACTTGACGTCCCAAGGTTGGTAACGTCAAAAATAAAATCATCAAAGTTTAGGGGACTTGTAAATTACGAAGTCTCAACACTTAGTAATACTTCTAAGTCTTGGACCCCTTTAACATGCAATCGTGAGCTTTATTGAGCTAGGATATTATAGGGTATTACAATATCTCCTACTTGTAAATATTCGTCCTTAACTAAGGCTAACACTGGGAAACTGAGATCATAAACTGAACATGTATGACTAAAAGCATGATTGCATAATTGAGTCTGAAACATAATACATAAACTGAATGTATGCAATGACATGAGATAGATTACATAGCTGAAGCTGAGAATGAAAAAGAGCCAATTTGAGGATAATCATCACCTTAAGCTGAACCTGAGTTTGTAGAGAAAAGATGAGGGTACTTGGTTCGTATATCTGCTTTTGATTCCCAAGTGGCTCCCTCAACAGACTGATTCCACCAAAGAACCTTGACCAAGGAAACTTCTTTGTTCCTTAGCTATGAATCTGATGATCAAGGATCTCAACTGGGATTTTTTTGTAAGGAAGATTATCCTAAACATCCATACTTTCTAATGGGACAATAACAGCTGAATCACCAATACACTTCTTCAACAGGGAAACATGGAACAGTGTATGCACCAATGCTAAATTTGCAGGCAACTCTAGCTCATAAACTACCTTTCCAAAATGACTCAAGATCTTATATGGGCCAACATAATGGGGACTGAGCTTTCCCTTTTTGCCAAATCTCTTTACTCCCTTAATGGGTAAGATTTTTAGATAAACTAAATCACCAACCCCAAACTCAAGATCTCTTCTCCTCACATTTACATAGTATTTCTGATGGCTTTGGGCTATTTTCAGCCTCTTTTAGATCAACTGAACTTTCTCCATTGCATCAAACACTGCATCTGGCCCTATGAAATTAGCTTTACCTACCTCAAACCACCCAACAGAAGATCTATATCTCCTTTCATAAAGAGCCTCAAATAGAGCCATTTGAATACTGGAGTAATAACTGTTGTTATAGGCAAACTAAATCAAAGGTAAGTGATCATCCTAACTACCTCTAAAGTTAATAACACATTCTCTCAATATGTCCTCTAACAAGAGATTCATGGAGATATTTCAACCTAAACATGGAAATTCATAATTTAAAACCAAAAAAGGCTTCTTGGACTCTATGGGTAAAATGAAACAATGGATGAACATTACACATACCTTACTAGATGATTTCATGGAGATTCTTGGGAATTTCTTATGGTTTGAAGCTTGAATTCCTTGGTTCCTTGAGAATGGGTTAGGGTTTGTTCTTGAGGAAAGTGGAGCTTCTTTTGAGAGGATTTATGATTGAAAGAGCAAATAATTATCTTTGGGGGAGCTAAATTTAATGTTACAGACTGATTGGGTGAAGGGAAATAACCCAAATGCTCTTAATTATATGGGAATAAAAAGCTGGGGCAAAAGGGGAGAGGGCACAACGAGCTCTAGAGCGGCGGGCTAAGCTCCACCCCATGGGCTAAGCCCTGTGCCATAGGCTCTAGAGTGGTGGGATAAGCCCAATGCCGTGGGCATATCTAAGTGCCCTTACTATTTTGGATTTCCAAACATGCCCTTACGCTCGTCCAAAAATTCCACAACTCACCTGAGATGTACTTTTAACTACCCCAATCATGAATCAACTCAAAAATCAATGTCCTAAGGTCAGAAAAGGTTAAAAATAAAATAATTGAAGTTTAGGGGCCTTGGAAATGACTCAGCCCCAAGACTTAGTAAAATTTCTAAGTCTTGGACCCTTTAACATGCAACCATGAGTTGAATTGAGCTAGGATCTTATGAGGTATTACATTTATGGGGAAAAAACTCATAATTCTAGTCATTTCAGTGGTACCTCATCTAAAGGTAGGGGTTATTTTAGGCAGTTTTCATCCTCAACATGATAGTCCAGTTTATGCAACTATTTAAGTGTTTGATGGTGGGCATTTCAAATGAGACACCTTTAGTCTAGGTTAGACTTTTTATCATTCTTCCTAGGGGTTCAAGGTGTTTGATAATGCTCAACATACATTTCAATTCAAGTTCAAGGCGGTTTTCATAAATATATTTACACAACTTTGGAGTCGGGGTGGAATCCACAAGGAACAATGTGAGTGGAAATTAAATTAATTCAAAATAATAGAGACAATTTAAATTCAAACAAATTGTACAAAAAGATAAAATGAGGGAGATACGATCCTAAACTAATGTTTCTTTTTGGGTTTTTCTAGTATAAATTTGGGGCTATGAATAATTAGAGTTTTAACAATTATGCACAGATCTCTTGATTATGCATTACTAAGAGAGTGACATGTGGGAGTTAGTAATCAACATCAATTTAGTAAATCAAATATGGGTAGGCTTGGTTATAGATTTTGATGCTAGCTTTTGACAAAACACCAAACTTTAACCCATTGATCCTTTCGAATACCTAATAGGTGTGTTCAACAATTGGTAACCAAAACCTCAATCAAGGCATCCCTATTTCTAGGATGATGCCCAAGGCATAGTCAACCTCACATTCACCCTTATGTCTAAGATAGTGAAAGTTTAGCAAACTACACATATAATTTTATATCATTTCTTTGGTCTCTACATCCCTCTTTCGAGGATGATAGGGATTCCTACACTTCACCGAAAACCTTTTTTTCAAAGATAGCTTTGAGATTTCTAGAGCTTGAAACTTTCACTCATCAAACCCATGTGGGTATTTGGGGATTTCACCCATCAAATCCCAACTAAAATAGCTTGGCAATGATAAAGCCCATAAACATGAACTACTACTAAATAGATGCTAATAATAACAACCTATACACACTTAACCCCTATTCACACATAACCCTAAGATGGAGATTTAGCTACACATAAGATAAATAAGCATATATATATACCCATAATCTCCATTGAAATGAATTGTTGAAGAATTAAGTGAATGTTACTTCAAACTTGGCTCTCCCACAATATCAACAATGGAAGTGAGAAAATCTTCCACTTATAAAGTCTCCAGTGTATTCTTCACCCAAAATTTATACAATATTGTATTCTCCAAAAATGGAGGCTATGAAGTCTAAAGCTAAACCTAAAAATTTCGGAAAGATTGTAATATTGATACATGATAGGGTTTGAGTCATTTTGTCTAAATTGGGATCAACTATGTGCATTTCTAATTTTTTCCTTGGGCTGAACTCCTCTGCTAAGCCGCAATCGCATAGGTCTGGCTGCGACCGCAGCTTTGTGACCACAGTTTACCTCTGCGACGGTGATCAATTGACCATATTTGACCACCAAGATTGCGGTCAGCAGATCGCGACCGCGGTACCTGAGGATCTTCTATTCCAGGTCTTCAGCTACACTTACTTGCTCCCTTTTTGATCATTTTGAGCTCTAATCCACATCTTTCCTTCCCTTCAACTTAATGCCTGCAAGAAATAGATATTAGTGTATTTAATCACAATTATGTCTTATTTATTCATCCAAAACAAGGTAATGCATATGAATGTTGAGTGAAAATGAGTGTCAAAATCACCACTCATCAATGTTCAATTCACCTTAATCTCAACCCTTCAGAGAAATATACAACCAGTGTGATCAATCTTGTAACTGTCTTTGTTCCTTCAATTATCTCAATCTATACCTCTGCTTCTATCTCTACACCCATACCGATCATACCTATTATCCTTCTAGTTTTGAACTTGATTTTCATGACCTTAGTGCTAATATTCTTGTTTATAATTTTAGGCATTGGCCTAAAAACCATCGATTGATTATTGTCATTAGAAGCAGAATCACAATCATCATACTTTGGGTTTACCTTAAGAACCAACTTCATTCATATTTTTAGATTTGACCACTATCAAGTGCTTTGTAATTAGGATGTGAGCTATATCCTGATCACACTCCTATTCTTTTTGGCATTTCTTATTCTTTGACATTCATTTTTCTCAGATTATGTTCAAGTTCATTGTCACTGAGAAACAAGGGATTTCCATGTCTTTGGGTATTTAGCATAAATGAACTTGCACCCTAAAAGAAACAAAAACAATCGAAAAAAGTAAACCTAGAAATAAAGACTAATAGTCAAATAAACACAATTGAACTATTCCTAAATCGTATTTTCTGACAATGATGCCAAAATTTGATGTCCCACAAATTACACCCCACAGTAAAATATAAAATGGTCATTGAATTAAATATAGAACACAACTAGGTTGTTTTTGACCTCACAGTAAATATGGCTAGAAGCTAGGCCAATGCGACTAGTTAAAGTATCAATCGGTTATTTCTAAAATGAGGTTTTGAAATAATGAGAAAATAAGTTGTAAGCTTTTAGTGACATGCAATAGAGTATTAATAAGTGGGTTGTAAACATCAATGAGAATGACTATGAATATGTTCTCTATGATGTTATAACTCAGTAAGTTTAGCATACTAATAATCTATCTCTGTGCTTAGCATGCAAAATTAGTAAGTTAGGTTCACTTAAATGACTTTTGGCCCCTATTATATGAATGACACTCAGCCAAAGACTAGGTCTATGTTGAAAAAGAACATGAAAAACATCCCTGACTCAACATGCATAACTTATTCATTAAAAGGGTTTGTTGGAGTTATAGATCTTGCTGGTGTCTATTTTTGTTTCTCCTTCCATTTGTTCTTCTAGAAGGATTTTTTTTATAAATGTGTAGAGCATGATTAGAATAAGATTTATTAGAGTTTACACTCTATCACATGATATGATCATTAAAGAAGTGAAACTTACCTAAAACGTTTCATAAACTATAACTCATAAGTATGACAACTTTATACCTATGAACAAGACTCTACTTAATATGATTTTCAAACACCTTAGGACACTTTAACTCTGATGCTTTAATACCAAACTTGTCACGACTCGAGACTACACCCTAGTCATAACATGGAGCGTAGATCTAAAAGTGACCCCAAGATGACCCATGGCCTAATATGACACTAAGAGTACTAAAAATAAATCTAAATAAGATATTTTATGTGGAAGATACTAAATAAATACCAAATACTAATAAGTAGAGTGGATTTCTGATAATATCATAAAACTGAAATATTGTTCTGTTAGTCTGAAAGTCTCTACTAAAGATGAGTTATTGGCACAAGCCTCTAACTAAATCTAGCTGTCTAATAAGATAATTAACTAAAATAAGGAAATAAGACTCATCCTCAAAAGTTTAGGGCTCACCACACACTGTTATTGAGATCAGTATGGGATTTTGTTTACCATGATTTTGATGTTGAGCGTTTGAACCTATATTATAAAATAATATAGTGTAAAGAAGTATGTGGTTAGTACTTTAAATGTACAAAGCATATGAGCTATACATTATACTAAATAAAAATGGACATGATGAACATGAGAGGATCGATAGAATATGGAACTGATAAATATGAGTTGATGCAAAGAACCAAATAAAGAAGCACATAACTAATAAATACTACACTGAATATGAGGTCATGCAATATATAGGTTTGAAATATAGGAGCTACTATTAATCGACATACCCTATCTAAGATAAACAGAGCTCATCCTGTAACCCTAGTTGGATGAGTGTTCTGTACTTTTCCAAGGGTATAAAAACTGACTAACGTGAAACTACTAAATTGAAATCCGGAAAGGACTGAGGTGTCAACCTAATTTAGTGGGTGTCCCTTTATAACCTACTATAGAAACATAGTTCTAGGACATAGGGACATCTACTAGATGTCTTAGCTTAACTAACGAGTGAACCTTTATCCCTACATTCACTCGGTGCTAACTACTACTCCCAGTTGAACTAAATTGATAAATTAAGTTGCTCAATAATAGTGATGTCTGAGACTAAGTGATAGACACTTTATCTGAAATTATCCTAAAACATGTGGAACTAAAGGACTAAATGCTAAACTACCAATCTATGGAATGCTAAGTCATTGGGTATTTAAAACCTGCCATCTTTGAAGAATACAATTATTCATGAACAATTCTATATTCTAAATAGAGTTCAAATTCATAAAATACAAGTCCAAAATAAAAAATATAAATATATTGAGGGTTCATAGAATATAAGTCTATAAAGGAACCGAGTTTCATGGAAAAACATTTATTCATAGATTATTCATGATAAGGAATTGAAATATAAAAAAATCATACTTTTCATGAAAACCCTAAGTTTTGAAGAATTAATTAATTAAAGAACTAAGTTCACTGAGAGACTCAATGGGTGAAAGGATACCCATTATATAATACCATATATCTGGAATTGAAAACCTTACTAAAATATTAAACTTGAAGCGTAAAAATGATAAACCCTAGCTCTTAGGACTTGGGAGAGTTTAATTACCTATCTTTATTTTTTCTTTGCGTGTTTACATAAGTTTGAGGGGAATAAGGGGTTTTCACGATCCAAGTCTATCCCCTAGTTGTAACATGGTGCTTAGAGTCGGAAGTGATCCCAAGCTAACCCATGGCTTGGAATAATACTATAAATATTGGATAAGAAAAATATTCACTGAGCGAAACCTAAATCTGAATGATATAAATAAAACCAAGACAAGAATTAATTTTAAGAATAAAAATCATCTAAATTAAACCATAAGGTTGAAAATAGTAGTCTGTCTTTCTAAAAAGCCTCTACTAAGATGACTTGCTGGGACAAGCCCCTGGCTAAATCTAATATGTTAAGCTAAAATAACAACATAGTAAAGATACTAAATGCTAGAATTCAAATGATGAGGACTCACCAAACTCTGCTGCTGATATAGATATAGGATCGTGCTAACAATGGGTGTAATGCTAAATGGTTGAAGCTATATTATAAAATAGTATATCACAAAAGAAAGTGTACATCTAGTACTTTGATTGTACTGAGCATGTGAGATATGTACTATACTAAATAAGATGAATATGTAAGAAGTGACATGATAAACTGACGAACTGATGCAATGATCAAGTAATAAATGTTCAATACTGTAATATGATGAATAAACTAAAAACAAAGTCATATAAGGTCTAAGTAAGAACTGTGGACTTTGGGAGTAACCGTTAACCAACAAAATTTATCTAAGCTAAATAGAGTCCAACCTGTAACCATAGTTAGATGGGTGCTCTGTACCTATCTAAGGGTACGAGCACTAACTGACCTGGATCCACTAAATTGATGTCCAAAGGGACTATGGCGTCAAGCCTAGTCTAATGGGTAACCCTTTAGAACCTATGATGGCGCTGTAGTTATGGGACATAGAAACTTCTACTAAAGTTCTCAACCTAGTGATGGGTGAACCTTCATAGTTACGTCTTCTTGGTACTAAGTACTACTCCTAACTAAATACCAAATGATAATTGGATAGTTTATTTAGAATAACTAACTAACATGCTCATAATACTAATATTTGATACTGTGATAGTAGACTCTTTATTTGAAAATCATTATACATCATGTGAACATGGAGTACTGAGTATTCATTAATATATGCATGAAATCTTAGTTCATCGATTATTCATAATCTGTCATCTCTAAAGAATGCAACTACTCATGAAAATTTCCATAAATTGATTAGAATAGGAAATTTCTTAATTCAATTCCATAAACCATAAATTTACCAATATACTGAGAGTTCATAGATATAATTATGCAAATATACTAAAATTCATATGAGGTCATGGATTCATGGCTTAATTTTAATTAAACTCAAGTATTGGGATTCATAGTTGTAATCACAATACTGAATTTCTAAGGGTTCAATTATGGTAACTGGGTTTGTGCTAGAATATGGACTGAACTGAACTCAAAAGCGCATGCTATGACATGAGAATAACTGAGTAACATGATTTAAAAAGAGTAATTTAGGGAGAAACTATTACCTGAAGCTGGAACTGAGTTTGAAGAAAAATATGGGGGAATTAGGCATCATATCTTCCTTTGCTTCCCACGTATCTCCCTCATCTAGAATTTTATCCAAAGAACCTCAGTTGAAGTGATCTACTTATTTCTCAACTACAAACCTGACGATAAAGGATCTCTACTAGGACCTCCTTATAAGAGAGGCTTTCATGGATGTTGGATCATCATTACTGAGATACATGAAAGTCTGGGTGCACTGATGCTAAGTAAACAGATAATTCCAACTTATATTCTACATTGATAAACTGACCCACAATCTTATAAGGACCAACACAGTGGGGATAAAGCTTCCTTTTATTGTCAAATCTCTTTACTCTTTTTTTGGGAGAAACCTTCAAGTAAACTAAATCACCAATGACATACTCAAGTTGCCTTCTCCTCACATATGCATAAGACTTCTAATGACTTTGAGTTATTTTTAACCTTTCTCTAATTAGTTGAACTTTGTCTATAACCTTATGGACTAAATTGGTCCCTGTAAAGATAGCCTTGCAAACTTCAAACTATCTACACCTCATATCTTAAAGTTCTTCGAATTGGACAATATGAATACTAGAGTGATAACTATTATTGTAGGTGAACTCAATCAAATAAAAGTGATCATCCCAACTACACTTAAAATTGATCAATGCATTCTCTCAATATATCCTCTAACATCTGAATAGTGTACTCGACTTGATTATCTGTATATGGGTGAAAAGTGATGCTAAGATGAACTTGGGTGCCAAGACCCTATTGGAAAGCTTGTAAAAATTGAGAGGTCAACTGAGTACCTCTATCTAAAATAATCATAAAAGGGACTTCATATAATTTCACCACCTTCTTAAAGTATAGTCTTGCATAATCCTCAACTGAATCTTAAGTGTTATGTGACAAGAAATGGGTTGACTCAGTCATTCAGTTAACAATAACCCAAATAAAGACATGTTGTCGAATGGTAAGGAAACCCTTTAATGAAGTCAATATTCTCCACCTCCTAATTCCAAGTAGGAATACTAATATCCTGGGTCAAATCACTAGGCCTCTATTGCTCGACCTAAACCCTATTGGAAATTTCAACATTTAGCCACAAATTTCGTGATATCCTTCTTCATTCCATTCCAACAATAGACTTCATATAGGTCATGGTAAATCTTAGTGGCTTTTGAGTGAATAAAATATCAAGAATAGTGAGATTCTTCTAGCATCCGCTATCTCAAGTCATCCATATCTAGAACACACTATTTGCCTTGATAATGAAGAACACCATCTCCCCTATAGGATAAAACCTCCACTTTCTGACTTTGACCAATTTCTTTTAGCTTAAGAAAAATACGATCATTGTCTTATGTTTCTTTTGCCTCAACTATTAAAGAAATTCTGAATCATTCTGAACAAGGGTGCTACCTTTGGATAAATCAACCAACCAAACTCCCAATCTCACAAGCCTATGAACTTCCCAAACTAACTCTTTCTTCTAATCCTCTACATGAGAAACACTTTTTATATACAACCTACTAAGATCATTAACCACTGTATTGGCTTTGCTAGGATAGTACAATACACTTATATCATAATCCTTCAATAACTCTAGCCATATCCTATGATAGAAATTTATATCTTTTTAAGTAAGCATATACCGAAGGCTTTTTGATTTGTGAACATATTTACATGAACCCTATAAATGTATTTCCTCTGATCTAAGGTGGATTTATGCAACTTAGTGTTGTTATCCTAGTGTATTTAGCCTTGTTTTGATGGCAACGTATGTGCTTAATATGTTAATGACAATGTAAATAAGCATCTATGTGTTTATGCGTGTGATTACAATGTTAAAAAATATTTTCAAATAAGTTTGTACTTAATTTGGTCACTTAAGAGTTCAAATGAGAAAACCAATGTTACTAGCTTGAGTTAGGTGTGGTTCTAGTTGCTTTCGATGGATTCTAATGTGTTTAGTGAGATCCTAATATTAGTATTGTGTAATTATGCATGGAAAAAATTGTTTATAATGTTCAAATGTCAATTTAATCAAGCCAAGATTCAAAATAATAAGTTAAAGATCAACGTGGGAAAGCCTAGTCTTAGCTCTAGTTTCTAGTTCACCATTCTTGATATTGTGTTGTTTGAGCTCTAATTCGTGGTGTATAATGATATAGGATGATTGGTTAGTTGATTATGATGATATATTAATGATATAAAAGCCTTAAATCAAGTGTAAACAACACAAAAAGGCTTGGAATGGATCAACAAAAGCACAAGAAATGACTTGACGTAAAATGGACATTTTTAATGTCACCAGCGTGTGTAGGACCTTAGCAAGGAATGTAGGGCATGTAATATGCATAGGAAGATTCATAAGGGACCCAAAATAGTGTTCCCTCATGATAAGGGTACGTCTATATCCATACTACCATGAAATAATCCTCGCGGCGGCAAAAAATTACCTCCTATAAATAGGACACTTAAACTTGTTGTTATTCATCTTGGACGACTTGGAGATTTAGAGAGGGGATGATACATAATTTAATTAGGGTTTATCTCTCTTTACTTTATCTTTTTAATGGATTTTATTATGTATTCATTGATTTGGATTACGATTATGTCCATTATTGGCTAAACGACCCCTTTTCAGGGTTAAGGCCAAGAACATGTTTACTTTCACTTTAAATTGAGTTTTTTAGTATCGATTATCATATTTTATTGTTTGTTTGTCCTTTTTATAACTATGTTAAGGATTCACTACCCTTAGAACATATATTGTCAACTTTGTGAGCCTGGGAGGGGAAATAGGAAGATAGAATGTGGGGATAAATAGAGTAAGGTTCTTATTCTTTTATGAAATAAGGAATTTTAATTAGTGAATATACCTAGAATCCTTGCTTGGTTCACATTTATGATAATATCTTAATACATCTAAATGGATTATTACATCCCCGCTCAACGATGTAGTTGTATGTTCAGTTAGGTAGAAGGTTAGAGGTCGGGAGACCATGATCATATGATAAACCTTACGAATCAACAACCAAGATATGCAGTCTAACAATAAAGGTTCAATAGTGTAGTATGATTTTTCATTGTGCCTTTAACCTAGGGTTTTCATCCATTGATTGTCCAAAGTTTTTACTTTTTCGCATTGTTTTAGTTTATTTCTAATTACAAACTTTCAAAACTCTTTTGGTTATGTTTGCACTAGTTTAATCTCAATAGTTAAATTGGATTTGAGAGTTTCTTAACACAAGTCTCTAAGGGATTGATATTCAACTTTGTTTAAGGCCACTCTATTACTTGGTGCAACTATGTACACTTGCATGTGCACTTAGGTGCAATATCCTCCAAATCTATAAGGCAAACACAATCTCTGTCAAATCAATACACGAGTCAGGTAATTCCTTTGATGAGGCTTGAGCTTTCTAGGGACATAAGTCATAACCTTTCCATGCTGCATCAACAGAAAATAATGGACAACTCTTAAAGCATCGCAATTAACCACAAAATTGTCTAGACCCTCTGGTAGAGTCAAAACTAGTGTAGAGGTGAGTCGAGTCATCAATTCTTGAAAAATCTTCTTATATGAATTGGAATACTAAAATTTGACTTTCATTTGAGTTAATATAGACATAGGGGAAGAAATAGAGGAAAATAACTCAACAAACCATTCGTAGTAAACAACTAACCCCAGGTTACTCCTAATACCTGATGGGGATATGGGTCGCTAATTTCTAACTATTTGTCTTTTAAGAATCAACCTGAATAGTTTCACTGGAAATTATATGACCAAGGAATGCTAATGATATAAACTAAAACTCACACTTGTTGAATTTAGCCAATAACTGACGATATTTGAAAGTCTAAAAGATAATCCTTAAATAGTCTGCATGTTCATCCTCAACCCGAGAATAATTAAGGATGGAATTTATGAAGACTATAACAAACATGCCCAAGTAATGCTTGAACACCCTATTCATTAAGTCCAAAAAAGTGACTACAACATTCATTAGTCCAAAATACATAACAACAAATTCAAAGTGACCACACCGAGTTCTAAGGGGTGTCTTCAAAATGTTATGTTCTTTAACTCTGAGCTGATGATAGCCAGATCTCAGGTCTATCTTTGAAAAATTGGCACCCTAAAACTGGTCGAACAAGTCTTCAAACCTGTGAATAGGATATTTGTTTTTGATTGTGATTTAATTCAATTAACAGTAGTCTATGCACATTTTGAGAGAACCATCTTTATTATGCAGAAAGAGAATTAAAGAACTCTATGGATAGCTATTGGGTTTGAGAAAAGATTATCGTAAAGATCTTTCAATTGTTCCTTTAATTTTTTAAGTTTGGCTGGAGCCATTCTGTAGGGTGGAATTGAAATAGGGTGGGTATTTAGGAGAAAATCTATTTAGAAGTCAATTTTCTATTGGGGGGGGGGATCCAGATAGATATTTTGGAAACTCATTTAACACTAAAACCTATTGAATAATTGGTCTCTTAAACCTAGAATCCCTAACTCAAACTAGAAGATAGATGCACCCTTTGGAAATTATTTTTCTAGCCTTAAGGTAGGATATAAACTGATCTATAGGCACTGCAGAACTACCCTTCCACTCAATGATTGGTTTATTTTGAAATTAAAACTAGACTACTCTATTCCTACAATCAACTAAGGCATAACAAGTATGTATCCAATCCATTCCAAGAATGATATCAAAATCAGTTAAGCTACCAGATTAATTGCGATAACTTATGGGAAATTATGACTATGCAATTTTGTATACCTTTCTAGCTATAACTGAATCACTGACTAGAGTAGAGACTGAGAAGGGGGTTGAGAGAATTTTGAGACTGACACCAAAGTCTAATGCTATATAAAGAGTTATAAAAGAGAGTGTGTCCTTGGGATCTAACAATGTATAAACATTAATATAAAAGACTTTTAACTTACCAGTGACTACATTAGGGTAACCTTCCTAATCTTGTCTAGTATGAATGACATAAAACCTTCTGATGTTGCATGCCCTGATGAGTCGGGCGACCTACTGGAGCTATTATGGAGTTATATTAATTCTTCTGATAAGCATCCCTGTCCCTCTATAAAGTTACTAGACACTTCCTTAATCTATGAATTGCCTTGATACACCAAAAATAACCTTCATTGCTAGCCATACACTCAACATTATGGTTCTTACCATTCCTTTTGCAAACTAGATAAGGACGACCACTATTAACACTACCCTGGGACTTAGAGCCTGGTGCTCTATCCTGATTATCTTGCCTAAACTTAGGCATTGGAGTAACAAAAGATGGGGATGGAGCTAAGATTTCTAGAAGAACTGAGATTGATTGTATCCATCTTACCTTTACTGAGAGAAGTTAAAACTACATGTTTTAGACTTCTTACTCTCCCTTTTATTCTCCTTGATCTTCCTCCTCAATCTGTTGGGCATGAGTTATCAACATAGAGATACCTATATCCTTTACTAGCATAGTCATTCTGCACTCTTTGACCACATCCTCAAAAATACTTGATTCAAACTTGCTCATGCAAGTTTTAGAATCAACAACCATTGTCGGTGCATACTTTGAAAGTTGAGTAAATTTAAGAGATTACTTCTTCATATTAATAACCTGATGATTCAAGTTAATGAACTCCTAAACCTTGCCTTTTCTAAACTCAAATGAGAAGAACCTATCTATAAAAATAGCAACAAACTCATCCCACTCTAGTGGACCTGCATCTATACCTCTATCCTCCTTCTATTGTTTACACCAAGTATGAAACACTCCTTTCAATGGACAAGTAGCCAAGATAGAACTTTTAATTGAAGTGTCACCCATAATCTCAGTGACCTTCTGGATGACATCAAATAATTCTTGTATATATTCATCCTCCTTAGAACCAAAGAAATTGGGAGGATTCATTGGAGTGAAATCCCAGATCTAGTTGTTGTTCTGTTACCAGTAAGATTGACTGGGGAAGCAACCAAATGGTTTTACTAAGTGGTGATGAACTGATCTAGCATCGTAAAAGAAACCCTAAACTTCGAATTAGAAATTTGTTTGATCAAAGGCTCTGTAGGAGTTGGTGGTGCTTGTTGGTTCCCATTTCTATTTCTATTGGCATTTCTATTTTCCTTTTGTTTGTTCTCTTGGGAGGCATTTTTTATAAATCTATAGAGAAATAATTAGAAAGAGATATAATAGAGTCATACTCTATCACACTCTATAAACATGAAAGGAGGGAAACTTTTCCTAAAATGTTTCATAGCCTTTTACCTAGAAGTGTGGTATGCTTCCCACCAATAAATAAGAATCTACTTACTGTGGCATTTAGACACCATAGGATACTTTAAACCTGATGCTCTTATACCAAATTTATCACAATCTGTGACTATCCCCTAGTCATAACACAGTGCT
This sequence comes from Capsicum annuum, assembly GCF_002878395.1. Taxonomy (NCBI): domain Eukaryota; kingdom Viridiplantae; phylum Streptophyta; class Magnoliopsida; order Solanales; family Solanaceae; genus Capsicum; species Capsicum annuum. The sequence continues at coordinate 100,235,728 of NC_061115.1, read as the reverse complement.
TAGAGTCACAAGTGACTCCAAGCTAACCTATGGATTGACATGATAATATAAATTCTAGATAAGAGGAATATAGATGTAGATGTAGGATCGTGTTAACCGTGAGCTGGATTCTGAACATCTGAATCTATATTATAAAACAATATAGCGAGAAAGTATGAGGTTAATACTTTGAATATAGTGAGCATGTGAGATATGCGCTGCACTATATAAGCTGAATATATGCTGGAAGTGACATGATAAACTATAGATAGACTAAAATCTATAAACTAATGCAATTACTAAGTAATAAACATGTAATATTATAATATGTTGAATAAACTGAAATAAAGGCATCCAAGGTCTGAGTTTTAATTATAGACTGTGGGAGCTACCGTTAATTGGCATAATCTATCTCAGCTAAATGGTGTCTAACCTATAACCCCAGATGGAAGGGTATAGCCTTATATGGAAGGGTTTTTTATATCTTGCCAAGGGTACAAAAACTGGCTGACATGGATCTTAAGCTGATGTCTAAGGGGATTAAGGTGTTAAGTCTTATTTGATGGTTGACCCCTTAGAACCTGCGGTGGCGCTGTAGTTCTAGGACTTAGGGACTTTTAATAAAGGTTTCAAGCTAAATGATTAGTGAGCCTTCATCCCTGTGTCTGCTCAGTGCTAAGTACTACTCCCAACTGAATACCAAATGATAAATGGATAGTTCATTTAGAATAAATAACTGACATGCTCTTAATACTCATATTTGAGACTGAGATAGTAGATACTTTATCTGAAAAGCATATACATTATGTAAATATGGAGGACTGAGTATTAATTGACATATTCATGAAATTCTAGGTCATTGAGTGTTCCCACCATCTTTGAAGGATGCAACTACTAATGTCAATTTCTATAAATTTATTTTAATAGGGAATTTCGTTATTCAAGTACATAAATCACAAATTTACCAATATACTAATATTTCATTGGTATAATCATGCAATGATATTGAAATTCATAGGAACACATGGATTCATGGCTTAATTTTAATAAGGAGCTGAACTATAATGGAATTCATAATACTCATGAACCCTAGACTCTGAGAGAGGAATTTTATTAACTTCATGATTCAAAAGGTGAAATGAAACCCTATGATGAAATACCACATACATGAGAGTAATAAAATTGGTGAAACCTTTGAATTTGGAGCCTGAAGTTGAAGAACCCTAATTTTTCCTTGAAGAAGAAAATTATTTGTTTTTCTGTGTTCTTTCTAAGTATTGAATGATTTTTTGAGTAATGAAGGACTTAGGGTAACTTTGGGTTATTAATAAGACCTTAGGCGACTTGAACAATGTATTTTTGGTGTCAAAAGAGTGGTAAATGACTAATTTACCTGTCTGAATTCTTAACTAAAGAACTAGCAGTAGCTACGGACAAACCATTCTAGGATTGTAGACCCAACTACAATCGTGGGTTGTGTTCATAGATTGAGGTCTAATTTTTGATATTTCTCTAAAATTTATCAAACAATCCAAGGTATAACTCATGAGATCCTCCTACGATCGTACCTTAGATTATCGTGGGATGTCCCAACTGGACCAAATTAGAAACCACAATCACTACTAATGATCATAGGTCCAACTTATAGTCATGGTTCCTTTTTGTGACTAGGTGAGGTATACTTATCATTTTGTAGGATTTGGGATTGATAAATGCAAATGAGGGAACTGTACAATGGCACATCCTTTCACGACCGTAGGTTCATTTCGTGGTTAGGATGTAGATTTTGTCAACTTCTAAGACTTGGAACGTTTCCATGATCTCACTACTAGGCAGTAATGAATCAAAATGTCCACAACTCATATCTAAATTACTGGGTTTAGTTCTAAGTGTACTTGAAGCATGGTTCAAATATTAGCCTAAATTTCTTAGGTATTACAGTATTCCCTCTTTGGGATAGCCAAATGACATAGCATAGGGGTTTAAATACTAGCAAAATGCTAGATTTCCCTTTAAAAATCATAACTGAAAAGTTGATATGGTCAGCAGATGGACCATTGGTTCTTTTAACTAATCATTGGTTTTGGTAGTTGGTTTTTGTCACGACCCAAAAACTAAGGGTCATGATGGCACTTGTCGTGGTAAGACTTGACAAGTAAGTCTATTACCCAAATTGATATGAAAAGAAAAGTCAATATGAAAAACCCAAGACAAGGCTTTTAGAGCAAAGTCAAACCATACAAACATGATAATATTAGAAATTCAATCAAGATACCAAACCAAAACCCAAAACCTGGTGTCACAAAATGTCAAAGATACAACAATAGTATAAAAAGGATCAACATCTATCTCAGAATACTATATAAGACAAGAAAATAGATAGAAAGATATAGTAAGCGAACTTTAGAAGCTTAGGACGTCCGCTAACTCAAATATAATCCAAATGCCACCCAAGTCAGCTATTCATGCGGCACACTTATACCTAGATCTGCACCAAAAGGGCATAGTAGGGATGGGTATGGTCTACTTATACTCAGTAGGTATCATAGGCCAACTGAGTAAAGTAGAAAATAAAGCATATAAATAAAAACTATGGGCACGTCACCTACAATTAGAAAATTTTCCAAATGGTAGCCCACACTATCTTCATTAACAGTTCTACTATATACACATATAACAAATGCTAATACAAAGAGAAAAAATAGATATAAACGTAGACCAGGTACAAGTAGGGGAAAGGAATATAAATATACAAATATGACATCAAGAACGAAAACACAACAAATAATAAGCACAATATAAATGGAATTCAATAAAGATGAGGATAATGATGATGATGATGCATGAGGTCATTGCACAACCTCTATATATATATACCAAAATTTTCTCCCGAGGTAAGACCCATGGGGGGGGGGGGGGGTTCATCAACCCATATATAATCAATATCTAATACTAATATCCATAACTCTTCTCTGACATATATATCGCTAGAGGGTTTTTAAAAATATCACATTTTTTGTCAGAAAGATCCAGTATTTCCATGATGGTACCAATGTTTCATGAGTGAATATAATATGAGGATGTAATACTAACAACCAACCAAAATGAGAATATCTAATAACCAACCAAATATAACAACTATGTAAGCCAAAAATTTACTCAAATCAACAAACCAACTATGATCCAATATAATCCATAAACCATCAAGTGAAACATTTATGAAAATGTCATTGATAACACATAAATCCTAAAATCTAGGATTTTTCCACAAAAAAGAGTGCAATCAAGCATACATATATCAATACCAGGCCAAAAACATCATACAAGACCCTACACAGTCACACGTAGCAAATAATATCTCAAAGCCACATAGGCCCCCACACAGGACATAAATCACCTAAGCATATTTTCTATGATAAAACCCATACCCATAGCATGCTTTTACATTATTATTAACTATCCAACCTAGTATGAAGAAAGCTAAGCCATAACCTACCTTGAATGCCGAAACTAGAGTAATTAAGCATTTATCACTGAGCTTTAACATCAATGCCAACAATACCCATATCGCCCACTACTAAATTAGGGCGAAAATACACCACTAAAATGGACTTTTAAAAAGAAAGGATAAAACAGGAATTTTTGTTCAAAAACATATTTCTCAAGATTAAAGAAAATCATAGGAGAAAACCCAATTGAAAATAAATTGAAATTGGGGTTTGAATCAAGGAAATGTTAATTTGGGCCTTCTAGACCAAAATTCTCAAATTCCACCTTTGAATCCAAGTTTAAATAGGATCTAAATGATAAAATTGAAAAAAGTAGTTAAAATAGGAGTTTAGAGATTAGCCGAGCTTGGAAATAGAGGAAATCACCTAAAAACCCTAAAACTCAAAGCTCTCTATCTCAAGAATGTTGAAAAAAATGAGAAAAGAATTTATATACCTAGGTGCCAGGTGCCGCTAAAGCAATCAAATGAGCATTTTAGTAATCACCACTAAAGAGGTTATGTACCACTTTAGCGATACCCGCCAATGTATGCCAGTCTATTAAAGAAGATAAGGGTAGCTTTAGCGCCTATGAAAAAGTGGACAAGGCACTGCTAAAACACCTTTGACCAGTTGGAACTAGCCGCTAAAGTGGCTAAGTGGGGTTTTAGCACCTACCGCTAAAGCGACCAAAGTGATGCTTTAGCGGCTGCACTAGCTGAGTGGTGCATTAGCTGTGGAGACTTGGAAAATTACAAGTCTTTATGGACCCTTCGAGATTCATTTGAAATACTAAAAACTCAAACAAACTATGCTGCCCTATCAAATTTGATCCTCTAAACTAAATGGAGATATTAAATTTTTGAAAAAATATTATTTTCATAGGATTGACTCCCAAGAACTATTTTCACAACTTTTCAAATAAAGGGTCAAAATGAGATATAAAATTCATAAAACCACACCAACCATGTTATAAATCTAAAATCAACCTTTTGGATCTACTAGTGCAGTCTGTTTTGCCACCCAATGCACAGATCAAAAGATGTTGATTGAAGTCAACTAATAAGCCTTAAAGACTATCAAAAACCATAATTTTGCATAAACCACACTGAAATGCATGAGAAACCATGCATATCTGGTGACGTCCAAGCTACACCTCCTCTCAAAAGATGATATGGTCACTGCCAAATGTAGTAACCCAACAAAGATTGAGGTCAAATCTCAATAGAATATGTGAAATCATATCTCTCAGTTACAATCAATGGGAAAATTGGAAAAGTAAATGAGGGGTTTTGAGTATCAGTGTCAAACAATTAGCTAATATCAACTTTGATTGTAATCATTCGTAAGTGAACACTAGGATTGTGTTGGCCCTGGCACTCTACTCCGTAGGATTATCATGCTCTTTTGAAGTAATCAGATACCTTTCATGAATAATTGATAAGTTCTGTACCTTCTACAGTCTTTTAGACAAGCAGAAGGATTTTACCCTATAGCTTTTGAGTCTCAGGATATCGGTTTACTAACCCTTATCTTGATCCCAGTTAACCATTAACTTTTGAGTCTCTAGTTATTAGTTGAAATTTAACCATCTTACGTAGATAATACTATAAGGAGGTTTTTCAATGTGAGATCTAAAAACATATCTCTCTGTGGCACCAGTACTAAGTACGCTATGGTTCGGGGCCTTAGCAGGTCTATTGATAGAGATTAATTATTTTTTCTCGGATATGTTAACATTCCCCTTTTTTTAATTCTAGTTATTGTCATGGGAAGGAATAAAGAAAATCAGAGATCCAATCAAATATTGGTGATGAATCCCTCTCCCCCTCTTTTTTTTTTCCTTTTTTAGAATAAGGGAGGAAAGAGAAAGAATAAAAAAGTGGATTCAACATTCGGGCTCAAGTTCAAATTACTCCATATTATTTCTAGTTCAATTCAGCTCAAAAGAGGCACACCAGAGACTTAGGACCTGAAATATTAGCCAAGTGTTGGAGACTTAGTCTCATTTTTGGACTTTAAACTTTGATGATTCTATTCTCGACCTTCCTGACCTTGGAATGTCAATTATAAGTTGTTTCATGATCAGGGTAGTCCATAGTATCTCCAAGGAGAGTTTCCAAAATTTTGAAGAAGGTTTGGGGTATGTTTAGTTAGCTAAAATAGAACAACAATGCGATGTAGACGCACCGCGTCGGTGGCTGCATCGGCTAGGCAACACGATGCGTCGCTGATTGCATCGCTACCTAGTTTTTGTATTGTTAAAAGATGGGTTTATGGGGCAATTGAGTCATTTACCATCACCCAAATCTGCCCAAAACGCATAATTTTAGCCCCAAATAGCATAGATGCTTTATTATTCATCTTTTTCTTCTCCAAAAATAAAACCTTAGATCCAAAAATCAAGAACAATTCCATAACTCCTACTCCAAGAAAGCCTTTAATCTAAAGTTCCGGGTTCAAGAACTTTAAGAAGAATCTTCAAGACCACGATTAGGTATTCAAAAGTTTAAGCTTTTAAATTTAATTCATGAAGCAAGGTATGTGGGGTTCTGAACAAGGATCCTCTTTTATCCTTGTGCCCCAAACTAGTTTTTAAAGTTGAATTTACATGAAATTATATGATTTACAGTCTAGGGTTCATACCCAATTATCATTATTTGAAGATGTTGATGTTACAAATAATTAAATATTGAATTACATCTCTAGTTTTGCATTTTTATGCGTGTGAAGTGATTTTATATACATTGAGAGTTAAATCTCACTATCATGACTAGAACTATGCAAGAATTTCAAGATGTTGATTATTGAGCATGATTTTGTTATAATTTGACATGAGTTTGAGACATGGGTTTTAAGACCTAAGTATATGTATTGATATTTCAAGAAGATAATTCTCTTAAGCATCCTATGACTAGCTTATATTAAAATTTTCAGAAAAGATTTGATCTTTTGATCCTTGGTTAAGTTATGCAATCCACTTTACAGTTTTATTACAGTTTACAAAAAATGGATAAGTTTTGGTTATAGTTTAAAACAGACAGATGCATAATTGGTTTTTCAATACAAATCTTTATGCTGGATTTTAAAGTGGATTTCCTAGAGAATGAACATATAAATTAAAGGGAGTAGTATTTAGAACCAAACAGAAAGTGTGGGTTTAGCGCATCCTACTTCCCCAGAACTACGAGCCAATGTAGGTCAAAATTATTCAGATTAATCACATTTCTATATGGATGACAGTTACAGATGTGATCACTTAGATTAGGTTATACTCCTTGGCAAGAGAATGAAACCTCTCCCCAATGTGAGGCTTTCCCATAAGAGAATTGGACGTTGGACACTAAGATAGCTCATATAGTGTATGTCAGTTAGAAGAATCTCCCTTGCACAATAGTTTTTTAAAAGTATCTCCCTATATCCTACATAACAGAGTAATCCTAATAGAAAAGCTTTTAGAAACTAAGTGTAAAGGCTCACGATTTTATTCAAATATTATTTTACAAAAGTCATTAGCCATGAGATTTCAACTTTTAGTTATAGATACAAAAATGAGTCCTTTTACACTTAGCTTGCTTAAATTGAAAAATAGATTACAAGTACAACTTTTAGAACTAAATGTTATGGCTCATAAGATTTATACAGTATGCTTTATTGTTCATATTTATGATTTTTAGTTTTTAGTTATTCAAGCTAACATGAGCCATTTACATTTAGCATGCATTATTTTATGAGTATATATAAATAATGAGATATTATTTTGCTTATGCATTCACCCCCACATGCTTAGTACAATCCAAAAGTACTAATCCACATATATATCTATGAGCCATATTGTCTCATAATGTTGGTTCAGGTGCTCAGTTCCAGCAGCATTATTGACTGCAAACATCTCTATCTATATCATGACAGTTGGTGAGTACTCATAGTTTGGGAACTAGTTATTCAAATTTCCAGCTTTCTAGATTAGTTTATTTATTTATGTCAGACAGTTCGAGCCAATTGGGGGTCTATTCCAGCGACTCTCTAGTAGCAGTATTCGAGGCTTATCTGACTATAAGATATATTTTAATTTTTTAGTGTTAGTTGTTTTAGATTTCCTAGTTAAGTATTTCTAGACATTATGTTCAGTTGAACTAAGTCCATTTCAGACAGTACTTCAGTATTTTAGCATACCGTAAGCTTATATTATATTTACTGGTCATCAAAATGAGTAGCAGGCTTGCAGGGTTAACTTGGGATGACTTATAGTTTGGAGCACCATACGACATCCCAGAACCCATTTTTGAGGCATTAAAAAATTGGTATCAGAGCCTAAGGTTTAACAAGTCCTAGGGAGTCAGACAAGCCTTATTACATAGAGTCTTGATGATAGATGTGAAGCACACCATATTTATGAGTAAGAGGCTACAAGATGTTTTGGGAATTCATTCTTTTATTTCATGATCTATCATACTTACAGTGTTTCTATATGTTTTTAACTCATGCTCTTATGTGAAAGTTGAATATGCCTCGTCCCTGAGCTAATACATGAAGAAATGATAACCAGCCACTCTAACCTACTAACCCTCTGAATGAAAATATATCTCATGCTGAATTTCAGGTTTCCTTTTAGGTGTTGGCCTAAGTTGGAACTACCAACGTTCAGAGCAACCATCAGGCAGTAGTCCCATTTTAGTAGAATAGGGATTTGGTAGCAACCAGAATTTGTGACTTCATGAGAATAAATTCGCCTGATTTCTTTAGGTCAAAGGTAGGTGAGGACCCATAACTTTACTTAGATAAGGTAAGAGAGATCATCTAGATTATGTATGTTATTGAAGAGGAGAGTGTAGAGTTGCCATTATATAAGCTAAAGGATATGGCATTTGATTTGGTAGTTATGTGTAAAAATGGTAGAGGTGAGAATGCCGCTCCTATGAGTTGGCAGCTATTTCAAGATGCATTTCTAAATAGGTTCCTTTCCACATGAAATGAAAGAAGCTATGGTATAGAAGTTTGTGAACCCGAGGTAGGGCTCGATAATGGTGAAGGAGTAATGCCTTAAGTTTAATCAACTGTCTAGGTATGCCCCTGATATGATGGCTGACCCTAGGTCAAGTATGAGTAAGTTTGTTACTAGAGTATCTAGTTTGGTAGTCAAGAAGTATAGGACTACTATGCTTATTAGGGATATGGATCTTGATAGACTGATAATTCATGCCTAATAGATTAAGGCAGAAAAGTTAAAGGGAGGAGAAGGGAAATAAGAAGGCTAGAATCAGGCAGTTTGAATATGGCCAAACAATGTTTAGAGGGAGGAAATTATTCATAGTTTCAGATTTGTTCATCCATATCAGCTCCATATTTATCCAGTGCTCCCACCCCAGAGCTAGGAAGGAGCAGTGGGGTAAGACTTCTATGTACAAATCTTAGAATAGTGTAAGTGGAAAACCCAGTTATCCTTTCTATGCTAAGTATGGTAAGAATCACCCTGGTGAATGCTTGCTGGGATAAAAAGGTTGTTATATTTATGTAAGTTGGGTTATGGAATCAAAGAGTGTCTGCATGCTAAGTAGTTTCTACCCCAATGGGTGAGTCAGTTGTTTCCAAACAAATCTATAGAAAGTATCCTAACACTGTCCTTCATAAGATCATATTAGTAGATTTAATAGAGTTAGACATGGTCAATTTTGACATTATTCTTGGTATAGATTGGCTTCATTCCTGTTATGAATCTATAGATTGTCGCACTTGAGTAGTGAAGTTTCAGTATCCTAATGAGCCAGCCTTTGAGTGGGAGGGTAATTCAGTGTCTCCTAAGAGTCATTTTATGTCCTATCTCAAAGCCAAAAAGTTTATATCAAAAGGGTGCATCTATCATCTAGTTCTAGTCAAAGACACATAGTCTGAGGCTTCAATAATTTAATCAGTCCGAGTAGTCAATGAGTTTCCTAAAGTTTTTCCTAAACATTTTCTAGGGGTACCTCCCGATAGGGAAATAGAATTCGGTATTGACCTTCTTCCAGATACTTATCCCGTCTCCATTCCTCCATATCGTATGGCTCTATCTGAGCTTAAGGAGTTAAAAGAGAAGCTTAAAGTCCTCTTAGATAAAGGTTTCATAAGGCCCAGTGTATGTCTATGGGTCACTTATGTCCTATTCGTATGAAAGAAAGATGTTTCTTTATGAATGTGCATTGACTATCGTCAGCTGAATAAAGTCATAGTCAAAAATAGATATCTTCTTCCTAGAATTGATGACTTATTTGACCAACTCCAAGGTGAAAGTTACTTCTCCAAGATATACCTTAGATTCGATTATCACCAGCTCAGAGTCAGAGAATGTGACATTCCAAAAATAGCTTTTAGAACCCGCTATGGTCATTTTTAATTCCTAGTCATGTCCTTCGGGCTGACAAATGCCCTAGTAGCCTTCTTGGATTTGATGAACCGTGTGTTCAAATAGTACCTAGATATGTTTGTGATAGTCTTTATATAGTCTTTATAGATGATATTCTTGTCTATTTTTGTAGTGAGAATGACCATGTAGACCATCTTAGAATCGTGTTGCAAACTCTTAAAGACTACTAGTTGTTTGCCAAATTCAGCAAGTGTGAATTTTGGCTAAGGGCAGTAGCTTTCCATTGTCATATCTTTTCCAGTGATGGCATTAGAGTTGATCCTTAAAAGACCAAAGCAATGAGAAACTGGCCTAGACCCATTTCTCCATCAGACATTAGGAGTTTCTTGGGTTTAGATGGATATTACAGATGATTTGTTGAGGGGTTTTCATCCATTGCATCCCTTATGTTAAGATTGACTAAGAATAAAGTTAAGTTTCAGTGGTCAGATTCTTATGAAAAGAGTTTTCAGGAGTTGAAGGCTCGACTTACTTTAGCCCCAGTCTTAGTGTTACCTGATGGTATGATGGATTCATTGTCTATTGTGATGCTGTTAGAGTTGGTCTGGGTTGTGTTTTGATGCAGAGAGGTAGAGTCATAGTCTATGCCACTAGACAACTTAAGCCTTATGAAAAGAACTATCCGACCTATGATCTTGAATTAGCTGCTATTGTGTTTGCTGTGAAAATCTAGAGGCACTATCTTTATGGGGTGCATGTTGATGTGTTTATGGACCACAAAAGTTTATAGTATGTGTTTACACAGAGAGAGTTAAATATTCTTCATAGAAGGTATCTAGAATTGTTGAAAGATTATGACATGAGTTTTTTGTATCAACCGGGCAAGGCTAATGTTTTAGTAGACACCCTTAGTAGACTGTCGATGGGTAGTATTGCTCATAAGGAGAATGATAAGAGAGAATTAGATCGGGATATTCACTGGTTAGCTAGATTGGGTGTCAGTTTGGTTGACTCAGCTGAAGAGAATGTTTGGGTTAGAGTAGTTCAGAATCCTCTCTAGTTTTTGAAGTGAAAGAGAAGTAGGATAAAGACCCTAGTTTGGTCAAACTGAAGGGTTCAGTTAAAGACCAAAAGGTAGAGGTTTTCTCCCAGGGGAGAGATGGTGTGTTGAGGTATCAGAGTAGATTGTGTGTGTTATGCGTTGATGATTTGAGGCAATGGATTATGACAAAAAGACATGGTGTACGTTACTCTATTCACCCAGGAGCCACCAAGATGTACCACAATTTGCGAGAAGTCTATTGGTAGAAGGATATGAAGAGAGACATCACAGGATTTATGGCCAAGTGTGAAACTTGTCAACATATTAAGGTAGAGCACCAAAGACCTGATGGCATATTACAGAAGTTTGGTATACCCGCTTGGAAGTGAGAAGAGGTGAACATGAACTTTGTGATAGGATTACCCCATTCGCGTAGACAACATGATTTGATTTGGGTTATTATAGAGAGATTGACCAAATCAGCCAACTTCTTGCTAGTTCACACATCTTTCACAGCTGAGGATTATGCTAAGGCATATATCAAAGAGTTGGTTAGATTACATAGAGTTCCCTTGTCCATTATCTCAGCTCGGGGGTACTCAGTTTACCTCTCAGTTTTGGAAAGCCTTTCAGAAAGGACTTGGTACCCAAGTTCATCTTAGTTTAGCTTTTCACCTGTAGATAGATAGTTAGGCAGAGAGGACCATTCATACCTTAGAAGATATGTTAAGGGCATGTGTTCTATACCTCAAAGGCAGTTGGGATGACCACTTTTCGTTGATTGAGTTTACCTACAACAACAAATACCATTCTAGTATTTAGATGCCCCGTTTAAGTATCTTTATGGGAGAAGATGTAGGTCGCCTATCGGTTGGTTTGAAGTGGGTGAGGATGCTTTGATTAGGCTGGATATGGTGTTTGAAGCTATGGAGCAAGTTCAGTTGATTCGAGAGAGATTTAAAGGAGCCCATAGTCGTAAGAAATCTTATGCAGACATAAGAAGGAGAGATCTTAAGTTTGAGGTTGATGATCTTGTTTATTTAAAGGTTTCAACTATGAAGGGGGTGAAGAGATTTGGAAAAAAAAGGAAAGATTAGTCCCCAATATGTAGGACCCTATAAGATTTTGAGTCGTGTAGGAAAGGTAGCATATGAGTTTGAGCTAGCCGCAGACTTGTCATCAGTTCACCCAGTTTTCCATGTATCCTTATTGAAGAAGTGTATGGACGATTTAGCTATTATAGTCCCTCTAGAAAGCACAGATATTCAGAAGAACCTTTCATATGAAGATCTTCTAGTAGAGATTCTTGATCACCAGATCCTTAGACTAAGGAACAAATAAGTTCCCTTGGTCAAAGTTCTATGGAAAAATCATTTTGTTGAGGGTGCCACTTGGAAAGCAGAAGCAAATATGCGAACCAAGTACCCTTACTTCTTCTCCCCAAACTCAGATCCAACCTAAGGTAAAATTTTTCCTTAACTTAGTTCTTTTTCTAGTCTCAGTTTCAGCTATATAGTTATCTTTATGTAAATTCATGCACTTACAGATTAGTTCAGTCACTCATTATGTTTTAGATTCAGTCATGCAGTTTAATTTCAGATGGGCCTGCTAGTACATAGTCTCAGTTCCTTAGTATCCTCAGTTTAACTAGTCTCATTCGAGGATGAATGTTCTCAAGGGGGAGATATTGTAATACCCCGTACTCTTTCTAGTTCAATTCATCTCAAAAGAGGCACACTAGAGACTTAGGACCTGAAATTTTAGCTAAGTGTTGGAGACTTAGTCTCATTTTTGGCCTCTAAACTTTGGCGATTTTATTCTTGATATTCCCAACCTTGGAATGTAAATTTATAAGTTGTTTTATGATCAAGGTAGTCCATAGTATCTTTGGGGTGAGTTTCAAAATTTTTGGAGAAGGTTTGGGGCATGTTTGGTTGGCCAAAACAGAACATCGACGCGATATAGACCCGCCGCGTCGGTGGTCGGGTCAGCTAGGAAACGCGATGCATCACTAATTACGTCGGTACCCAGTTTTTGTGTTGTTAAATGATGGGTTTATGGGGAAATTGAGTCATTTATCCTCACCCAAATCCGCCCTAAACACATAATTTTACCCAAATAGCATAGATGCTTTATTATTCATCTTTTTCTTCTCCAAGAACAAAACCCTAGCTCCAAGAATCAAGAATAATTCCATAACTCCTACCCCAAGAAATCCTATAATCCAAAGTTCTGGGTTCAAGAACTTCAAGAAGAAGCTTCAAGAACACCATTAGAGATTTAAAAGTTCAAGCTTTTACATTCAATTCATCAAGCAAGGTATGTTGGGTTATGAACAAGGATACTCTTTCATACTTATGCCCAAAACTAGTTTTTAAAGTTGATTTTATATGAAATTATATGATTTACAGTCTAGGGTTCATACCCAATTATCATTATGTGAAGATGTTGATGTTACAAGTGATTAAATATTGAATTGTATCTCTACTTTTGCATGTTTATACGTGTGAAGTGATTTTGTATACATTGAGAGTTGAATCACACTATCTTGACTAGAACAATGGAAGAATCAAGATTTCGATTATTGAGCATGGCTTTGTTATAATTTGACATGAGTTTGAGACATGGGTTTTAAGCCTTAAGTCTATGTATTGATATTTCAAGAAGATAATGCTCTTAAGCATCCTATAACTAGCTTATATTAAGATTTTTTAAGAAAAGATTTGATCTTTTGATCTTCGGTTAAGTTATGCAATCCACTTTATAGTTTTATTATAGTTTACAAAAAACAGATAAGTTTTCATTACTTTTAAAAATAGACAGATGCATAATTGGTTTTTCAATACAAATCTTTGTGCTGGATTTTAACGTTGATTTCCTACAGAATGAGTAGACAAATTAAAGGGATTAGTATTTAGAACCAAGTAGAAAGTATGGGTTTAGCGCATCCTATATCCCCAAAACTATGAGCCAACGTAGGTACAAATTATTTAGATTATTCCTATTTCTATATGGATGATAGTTACAGATCAGATCACTTAGATTAGGTTATACTCCTTGGCAAGAGTATGACACCTCTCCCCAATGTGAGGTTTTCCCATAAGGGAACTAGACATTGGACACTATGATAGCTCACATAGTGTATTTCGGTTAGAAGAACCTCCCTTGTCGAATAGTTTGTAAAAGTATTTCCTAACAGGCTACAGAACAGAGTAATCCTAACAGAAAAGCTTTTAGAAAATAAGTGTAAAGGCTTACAATTTTATTCAGATATTATTTTACAAAAGTCATTAGCCATGAGATTTCAGCTTTCAATTACAAATACAAAGGTGAGTCCTTTTACACTTAGCTTGCATAAATTGAAAATAGATTACAAGTACAACTTTTAGAACTAAATGTTATGGCTCATAAGATTTATATAGTATGCTTTATTGTTCATATTTATGATTTTCAGTTTTCAGTTATTCAAGCTAAGGTGAGCCATTTACATTCAGCATGCATTATTTTATGAGTATATATAAATGTTGAGATATTGTTTTGCTTATGCATTCACCTCCACATACTCAGTACATTCCAAAAGTATTGATCCATATATATGTCTATGTGCTACATTGTCTCATAATATTGGTTCAGGTGCTCAATTCCAGTGGTATGATTGACCGCGAGCATCTCTATCTACATCCCAACAGTTGGTGAGTCCTCATAGTTTGGGGATCTAGTAATTCAAATTTCCAATTTTCCAGATTAGTTTATTTAGTTATGTTAGATAGTTTGAACCAGCCAAGGGTCTGTCCCAGCGACTCTCTAGTAGTAGTATTAGAGGCTTGTCCGACTATTAGATACATTTCAGTTTTTTAGAGTTGGTTGTTTCAGATTTCTTAGTTAAGTATTTCCAGGCATTATGTTCAGTTGAAGTCAGTCCAGTTCAGCTAGTATTTAGTATTTTTGCATACTGCATTCTTATATTATCTTTACTTGGGTCATCAGAATGAGTAGCAGGATTTTAGGGTTAGCTCCGGACTATTTGTAGTTTGAATCACCGTATGGCGTCTCGGGACTCCAAATTACTATTGTCATTATCTTTTCCTAGTCACTACTCCTCTTTTGGAGTAATTAGAAATAATTTAGGAAGGATCCTAACATTTGTAACAACTAAGAAATCTATTATAGTGAAGATAATGTATTGCATGCAATGGGTGTCGGTTCAATTCAAAGATCGCACTTCCCCTACTTCGTCAATCCGCTAGGGTTTCCACAACCCTATCTATGGGTTTCTAGCCGCTCATGCTTGTTAAAAAATTTACAACATTCATAATTGAAAGCATAGATGAGATCATAATAATAAGATGTTGAAAAACCCACGACCGTAACTGAATTAATGAACCAAAGTCAATACAAGAGAATCCGAAGATCAAAATCTAATCTTGGAATCAAAATATGTTTGTGAATATCAGTGCGTACCTCCCTACTAAAAAAATACATAAAGGGTATTTATAGTACATGGGAAAACCCTAAACTCAAAGCCCGAACAAAAAAGGAGAAAATAAGATCGGCTGCCACTTACTCTCCCTACTTGCGCCATGACCCTGGGTGCAAGCACCGGGAGCAAGTGCCAGGACAAAATTTTTTTACAAGTCAGCTCTTAGCATTTTGGACTTCTGGCACTTGCTTTGCCAACATGCGGTCCATAAGTGCTACCTGCTATCCACATGTTGACTTAGTAAGTGCTGGGAGTCATCTTTTCATCTCTTCTTCAATTCCCGAACATGCTTTGATCACGAGCAAGTCAGAAAATGTACCGAACATCCATAATTTCTCCAACACGTAGTCAAAAACACCTTTTTCATCTTTTTCATGAACTTAGATCCAAAACATAATAAAACATACCTAAAATGCATCATATCTAACAAAACAATCTTAGAAACTTGCATATTTTCCTTGTTTTAAGTGTCGAAAGTGCTATATTTCTATTGTACATCAACACTTTCAACTTAGAATGTTTCCATGTCCTCAGGAAACAAAACACAACAAAACAAAAACGACACTTAACTAGGAGAATCTAAGTTATTCAAGGCAGTCAGTAAACACTTAAAGCTCAGAACACAATACCCCCTTCAATATTATTTTTCAAAACCAACTGTGTATGAACATAGAGCACAGCAATGTGACACAATGGGATCAAGATATGACAATTACATTAGAAATAACAACCACTCATATATACAAGTTACACTACCCGAAACAAGTAAATAGCTAACAAGTTGACTCAAGTGCCCTCATAATAAGGATTTCCCACTCACTCATATGAAATTATTCATGTCAATGTAGGGATAGTAAAGAGACACTCACTCTCATAAGAGAAGTTCCAATCAATTCATGTAAAATACCATAGGCTTGCTCTTACTTTCTTTACCTTAGTTTTCAGATAGTCAAGTTAAGATCACTATAAGACTTTTCTTGACTTATAATGTAGGCTTGGGGATGGTACGGTATATCTAGTGACTAAGCCTCCTTGGCACTACACTAATCTTGGGGTCTCACTTACTAGCCATTTTTTTTATTCCACCCTTATTTATTCCTTTTTATTCTTTATTGCATATTCAGTTTGGGTGGTGATCTCTTTTTCTTTCTTCTTCACTTCTTCACTTTTTCATAGTTTTCTTGTTTTTCCTTTTCTCTTTCTTTTTCTACCACACCCAGCCCTACTGAATTTTTCTCTTATTTTACCCTTCTTCATACCCACTTTACACTATGCACCCCTATGATAGCCACCCTCAACTTAGGCATTTTGCCTGAGTTAAGGTGCATAATATCCAGGGAATACCAGGGAAAAATAGGTTCATTATAGCACAAATGGGAAGGTGAATAGGTGAAACAAGAAAAATAGGCTACAAGGCTCAAAGCAGGGACCTAGGAATATAATTCACACATGAAAGGTCATTTAGGCTAAAAGTGGATTGAAATAAAAAATGGCCTATGATCCTTTCCTAACTGAATATATTTATACATTGGCAAGACTAACTAGGCAAGTTCTAAATTCAACACACAAAGGGAACTAAGTAGCATCTCAAAAACACAGAGCACAAAGTTAATATTACAAGCTACTACCTATCAAGTTCATGCAATTGTTAGCAAGTGATTATCATGTCCCTAATCCTAATGCCATAACAAGATCCATAATGTTCACATATATATACATTCACACAGTTCTTAAATATAAAATTTTAGAGGGGTATAAGAAATTAATCAAAACATGACTACAAACCTAAATACTTAAATATCTCCTAATTACACCAAAACACAGACAATATGAAACAAAGCACAATACAAAACAAATTTATCCTAGACATATTGGTTCTACAACCATACCACAACTAATAGGAAAAGAATCACAACAACAAAAACCCATGGCGGCATGGTATGCCCACCCCTAACTAAAAACTCCGCACTATCCATGCGCTAAAATGATATAAATTAAATGAAAGTGAGAACATACCTAGGATGCACTAGGCGTTCGTGTGCCTTAGGTTGCCTCTCAGGAAGTGCCTGATTTACCGCCGCGTCAAGACTCAGCTTCCTTGGCTACTTAGACTTCGCCAAGGTCTATCTCAACATAAACTCTAAGTTTCTCTAGGTTTCCTATGTAGTGCTTCACCCGCTATCTGTTTACCTTGAACGGGATGTCATAATCACTTTTTATCTCAATGGCACCATATGGGAATACCTTAACCATAGTGAATGATCCAGTCCATCTCAATTTTAGCTGGACAGAAAACAAATGCAGTCTTGAATTATATAATAGGACCAAATCACCAGGTACAAATACTCTCATCTCGATCTTTCTATCATGATACAACTTCATTATTTCTTTGTATATAGCCAATATCTTATAAGCACCGAGTCAAAATTTATCCAACTCATTCACCTTGCTCAACCTCAAGTTTGCTATATCACATCATTCAAAATTTAGCCTTTTAAATGCCTATAGTGCCTTATGTTCAAACTCCACCGATAAATGGCATGCTTTGCCATATACAAGATGATATAGAGAGGCACCTATGGGGGTCTTATAGGCTATCCGGTAGGCCGACAATGCATTGCCTAACTTTCTAGACCAGTAACTCCTTTTGGAATTCACAGGCTTCGCCAATATAGACTTTATCTCTCTATTGAAAACTTTGACTTACCCACTTATTTGAGGATTGTAAGCTGTTGCCACCTTATACCTTACACCATATCTGTTAAGTAGTTCTTTGAACAAGCGGTTGCAGAAGTGTGACCCACCATTACTGATACTTGCACATGGAGTGCCAAATTGAGAAAAAATATTTTTCTTCAAAAAGGCAGTGACTCCTCTACCCTCATTATCTGGAAGTACAACTTTATCCACCCATTTTGACACATAGTCAACCGCTACTAGAATGTATCTTATGCCATAGGAGCTCACAAACGGGCCCATAAAATCAATCCTCCACACATCAAATAACTCTAGCTCTAGAATAGGTGTCATGAGAAGTTTGTGGCACCATGAAATATTGTGTTAACACTGGCATTAGTCACAAGATTTTGTAAAATCATAAGCATTCTTTTAAATTGAAGGATAGTAAGACCCATACTGTAGAATTTTGTGGGCTGTTTGTGTGCCACTACTGTGGTAACCCCAACTGTTAATGAATGACAAGCCTCCAGAATGCTTATTATTTCCACCTCTAGAATGCACCACTAGATCACGCTATCAATGCAAATCCTAAACAAATATGAACATCTCAAAAGAACTTCCTTATCTCATGTATAAATATTCTTCACTGTTAGAAGGATAGGTCTTTTGGGATAAGATCGCTTGCCAAATAGTTGGTAAAATTAAAAAAAACCATGGAATAAGATCTTGATATGCTATCAATACTCTCTCATCAGGAAAAGCATCATATATATCGAGATCATCCCCTAATTTCTATATGGTCTCCTCCTCAAGTTGGGACAAATGGTCAGCAACATGATTTTCTTTCCCTTTTTGGTCTTGTACTTCAAAATCAAACTCGTACAGTAAGAAAAACTAATGGATAATTCATGGTTTGAACCTTTATTTGACATAAAGTATCTCAAGGCTGCATGGTCATTGTGCACTATGACCTTAGTCCCCAAAAAAACCCACTACAAGTAGCTCTTCCTCTGTAACTATATAATTTTTTTATGCAGTGTTTAAAGCTTTGTTGGCATAGTAAATGAGATGCAGTATCTTTTCTCTTCTTTGGCCTAGAACATATCTCAGGGATACTCTGCTTGCATCACACATTACCTTAAAAAGGTGCAGACTAGTCAGGAGACACAATGATGGACGCCTAAATCAACCATTCCTTTAGGCATTTAAAAGCCTTTATATAAGCATCATCGAACACAAACTTCACCTCCTTCTCTAGAAGCTTGCATAAAGGACTTGAAATTTTAGAGAAGTCCTGGATGAACCTCCTATAAAAGCCTGCATAACCCAAAAAACTTCATATGCCTCTACTTGACACTAGTGGTGGCAATTTCTAAATTTTCTCAATCTTTGGTTTGTCCACCTCAATACCATGTTTAGAGATCTTATTAGCTAGAATAATACCTTCTTTCACCATGAAGTAGCATTTTCATAATTTAGTACCAAGTTTCACTCTTCACATCTCTATAGTGTATTGTCTAAATGGGCCAAACAATCATCAAATAAGTCCCCAACCACTGATAAGTCATCCATGAATACTTCAATAGTGTCTTCCACTATATTAGAGAAAATGGACATCATAAATTTCTAAACTGGAAGGCTTATTACATAACCTAAATGACATCCTCTTAAATGCAAAAGTCCCATAGGGGCAAGTAAAAGTAGTTTTTTCTTGGTTTTTGGGAGCAATCATGATTTGATTGTAACCCAAATATCAATCAAGAAAATAATACCAACCCCTTCCTGCTAATCTGTCCCGTATTTGATCCATGAATGGCAAAGAAAAGTGGTTCTTTTTTGTCCATTTGTTCAGCTTTCTGTAGTCCATGCATACTCTCTAACCGATCACTAGCCTTATTGGTACTAATTCATTTTTCTCATTTTAAACCACTATGATTCCTCTTTTATTTGGTACATATTGAATCAATATCACCTACTAGCTGTATGCAATGGGAAAAACCACTCCAACATCTAACCACTTGATTATCTCTTTTTTCACTACCTCCTATATAGGAGAATTCAGTCACTTCTAGTTCTTACTACTAGGAATGTTATCCAACTCAAGATAAATTTTATGTGTGCCTAAACCTGGTGGAATCCCTACAATGTTTGCAATGGTACACCCAATATCTCTCTTAAATTTCTACAATACTAATGTCAAAGCTTTCACCTATGCTCTTGCCAAATCTGATGCAATGATCACCGATAAGGTTTTGTTAGCCCCCAAGTACTACAGATGATATGTGAGGGCCTTAAATTCCAATATCAGTTTCTCCTCAATAGATGATTTTGAAAAAGGTGTATTTCTATTCTTTAAGTCAAGATCCAGTTTCTTAGGGGCATATTTGTAAGAACCAATGCGATGTAGTGCATGAACTAGCTCATTATATTCATCTATCCCATCACTCTCAAAATTCATAATCACTATTGCTAATAATTCTACCCCTAATATTTCCTCAATAGATACATCCACTACAACCAAATAATCACCCATTGTATCAGTCACTATTACCACTCTCATATCATCAGGCTGCTGAACTGCCACGCATATATTGGGTTGGACATAATATATGCTAAACTGTCATGCATATATATCATCATATATGTTGAACTGTAATGCATATTATTAGGTCACGATGGGTGACTTGGGAGCTTTATTATCGTCTTTAATCATGATCATCTTCAAATTTAAGGTAAGAATCCCTTGAATTTATGCTTTAATTTCCTAGTTTGGACCCAGAACCTTAATTTAGATTAGCGCTTGATTTTAGACAAAAGTATGCTTAATTTTCACTCATTTCTTGAGGATTATAATTCTTTATTCATGTATGAGCATTGGGTTGGCTTTGAAAACTCATTTTTTGTATGTGGGACCCACTTGGGGTTTTGGTGTCATTTTTGGATCTGAAGAATAATAGCATAATATAGGTATCATTAGACTCATATTGATGAGTAGATTATGGTTTTGTTAGTGTGATGGTATTTTTTAGATTGTGAAGTATATATGGGCATATGGTGTATGATGTGATATTTTGTGGTTCAACTTTGAGGTAGGTTTCTGTCTATATTTCTTCATAGATGATGTGTGATATATTTTGCGTACGAATTTAGATGTTAGGCTTGATTATGAGTAGAATAACTTAGCCTTGATTGATGATTTTTGGGGATTAAAAGAGGATTTTAGACCCGTAAGATGGTATGTTTATAACCCTAGAGAATCCTATTGCCTTCTTCCTAGTTTAGATTAGTTTGTATCATGAATATGATATAATGCAAGGTTTGGGATGTGGTTTTAGCATTGGAACAATGATTAGTATATTTTAATCTTATTAGACTTGTGTGGTAGTATTGAAATCGTGATTTGGGTAGAGTTAAATGCAATTGTTCCTAGACAAAATACCTATCTTAGAATTAGTTATGGCTTACTAAAATCTAGAATTTGAACTAGCTACCTTATCCTAGTTTGGGCATAGTTTTCCTAACTATGGAAATTGAGAATTAGAAGTGGAATTATCTGGACCACTTAGGCCAAGTCTTGTGTTAGTCATGTGGACCTAGTCACGGGTGTTAGGCATGGTTGATACTAGTAAACCTATAGAGATACTTCTTTTTTTTAAATATGATGTTTGGCCTATAGAGATGCTATTTTCTCTTAGACTTGATATTTGGCTCATAGAGATGATATTTCCTAGTAGATATAATGTTGGGTCCTTAGAGATAATTTTCTCTTAGATATGATTGTTGGGCCTATAGAGATGCTATTCCTATATGATATGATGTTGAGCCTATAGAGATGTTATTTCTCTTAGATATGATATTAGGCCTATAGAGAAGCTATTCCCTCTTAGATGTAATGTCGGGCCTATAGATATGCTATCTCTATTTAGTTACAATTATTATACCTATAGAGATGGTATTTCTCTTAGATATGACAATTGGACGAGAGAGGTGGCATTTCTTATAACTCATGATGTATGATCTATTGATATAAGATATCTTATAGATGATTACATGCTTAATGATATTATTCCTCCTAGATGTGAGATGACTTCTATGTGAGAGATGATTACATATTTATTGATTATGCCTCCTAGATGTGAGATGCCTCCTATGTTAGAGATATTATATGTTTATTGATATTATGCCTCCTAGATGTGAGATATCTTTTATCTGAGAGATGATTACATGTTTGTTGATATTATGCCTCCTATGTGTGAGATGCCTCCTATATGTGAGATGATTAGAGATATACTACGACTTATAAATGTGATTATTGTTATGAGTTTCGAATATGTGCATAGGTCTAAGGCCATGACTATGATATTGTGATTATTTCAAACATATTCTTGGGCCAAGGGTTGTGTTATGATATTTATTGGATCTCCGAGAAATGTTTATCATTTTAAAAGATGCATCTACTATTTATGAATATATATATATATATGTTTGTATACACATCTCTTCGATATGGGATGCCGGAAGATGCGGTATGATGCTTTTGTTCCACTGATTGAATACTGGTGATGACATACATAAATTTTGGTTTATTCATGATTATTCTATCAATAATTGATGTGATTCTAGCTAAAATATGATCTTGTGTCTGTTCTTCCTAATTAAGGGTTAAGCTATGTGGTATCTAGTTGTCTATAAGGTGACTATAACACTTGATGACTTAATTTTGATGTTGATTAGTTGTTAAATGAGAAGTGTGTATTAATAAGGCTAGATAATTAAAGACGTTAGTGATAAGATATGACTTAATAATAATGATAGATAGTTGGTAACTGAGGATTTATTGGTAAATAATAGTTAGTTAACGAATGGTGTTAGTTAATGTAAGATGGTTAGATGATAAATGATAATGAGTTGACTAATAATAATTAACGACAATAGGTTTATTAGTTGATAATGATGATTAGTTGACTAATAATAATTAACGACTATAGGTTTATTAGTTGATAATGATGATTAGTGGATAAATGATGATTATGGCCTAGTGATGAATCTCGACTAGATGTTAGGTATTGGTTACTTAATTAATAATTATTAGTTTCTGTCACATGAATAAGGATTATGTGTAGTATAATATTTAGAATAATAATTAGAGTTCATGTGATGACTAGTGAATTAATGGTTTAATGATCATAAGCGTTGGTTAGCTAATAGCATATTGTTGGGATGTATCTACAAGATAGATACTTTTATGATGATACGATTATGATTATTATTATATTAATCGGCTTGTAGATTTACCCTTTTTTGCCATGTCTTGAGTTCGTGTACCTATTACATGTCTATAAATATATGTGTATGGATACTGTTACGATATATTGATATCCAGCAAGGCTGGAGAATATTGTGATGATATATTGCAACCCGGCAAGGCTGGAGGATATTGTAATAATATACTGATGCCCAACAAGCCAGGAGAATATTGTGATGATGTATTGATACTCGACATGGCTGGAGGATACTGTGATGATGTATTAATACCCGACAAGGACGAGGGTTGATTATGCTGATGATGATCAGGATGAAGACAGTTATGATGGAGATGGTTATGATGATGAGATTGTGATATTTATTGTGTACTTTGTATTCATTCCTGCATGCGTATCAGCTATCACCAGTATGAACCTTTTTCTATCAGCCAGTATGGGATGGTTGCATATATATGGGTGAATATTATGCCTAGTATTGTTTTATGTTGATTGAACCTTCCGAGTCTAGGGCGGTTGGGGTATGCATAGGCTCGACTAGGTATTTGGTTATCCAGAGTAGCCTGTTATTCATACTGTTATTGATATTATTATTATCATTGTTATAATCATTATTGTGGCTAGCTTATGACAGATTGTTCATTAGTCCAGTATCGAGATCTGAGGTATGTATACAACCTCTTTTATCTTATGATGGCATTATTAAGCATGATTATTTCTTGCCTAGCCATGTGGATTAGAAACACTGAGTATAATAGTATTGGATCCTGGTAGTATTATAATGAAGTCTTAGAATAAGGATATGATAATCTTAGTTATGCTTTGAGATGACCTCGTGTTTATATGTGTATGTATATATATAGATATATGTAGCTATGGTATTACCGTATATCCCTTTCTTCCTTTGTTCATATTGTATAGTCATTTTTTTGCCTTGTATATTGCTATATATCTTTCCTTCATTCTTTATTCATGTATTGACCTGGGATATATGGTATAGCATTGGTATCTATGGATTGTGGATGGAATAGGATAATAGTTCACCCTGATATCTCCTTAGTGTTATTATGTTAGACTATTGGACATAAATTGAATAGTTGTCCCTTATTATGCTCATTGACTTATTATATGATTTCTGGACTCTTGGGTGTAGTTTCCATTCTGTTTATATGCTATATACATCTACCTTATATTTGGAGCTCAGTAGGAAGTTTCCTACTAAGTACCATTTGTTTGGTACCCATACTACACTTCTGCCGCCAGTAGATCATAGTACGAGTTATCGTCATTGATGTGTGCATCCTGCGGAGAAGCCATGGTTCAGAAACTTAGAGTGAACTCCTGACGTTCGGAGTATTAACCATCTCTCTCTTATATATTAGACTAGTCTGTATATTGTATAAAGATATAAGTTGTATCAGTGTAATTCTCTTTATATTTCACTTTTGTACTCTTATTATATTTAGAAACTCTTGTACTGATACCAGTAGGTTTTGGGATTTCCTTATGTATTGATCCTTACCTTATTTATTCAGCATTATTTTCCTTAAATCATTGAGTGGTCTGTTACTCGCCGTTCTGAACTACAGGTTGTCTTGCCTACTTTTGGGTTATGGTAGGCACCATCATGTAACGCCCCAAAAATGGATCCCGAGACGTCACACGATGCTTAGGGTCACAAGTGACTCCAAGCTAACCCTCTTACTGGAATAACTCATAAGCAACTGAATAAAGTGCATACATCTGAAAGAATAATACGGAAGGTATCTCTTCTATGAATCTGCTCAATACAAAATGAATTTTATAAGCTTACAACTTTGCTTTTACAATAAACCTAAAACTGAATACATCAATTTCTACTGACTGTGTATGAAACCTCTACTAGTACTGACTTTAGGTAGTCGGGTCATGACTCCCAACTCTCCCAACTCAATATGACTGATTAAAGGAAATAAAATACTTCACAAACTGTATAACTTACTTGAGCCCTTGGATCAAAAGAAGTCATCACCTGCTGACTGGAAGCTGCAACTGACTGATCATGGTATGTATGCTACAACTCGTACCTACATTATGAAACAATGTAGCACATAGACATATATGTGAGTCAGCACTTTGGGAATGTACTGAGTATATGGGGGTGTATGCAATTAAATAAATAATATCATTTATATTTATATAAAAAATACATGCTGACAATAATGACTCACAACACTTGAACAAATCTGAAATATCATTTCCATAAATTATAAATAATGAAACGTGTATCACAAATCTCGTGAGTCATTATACTTAACTCAAAATCTGACTTTCTTCTTTTATTCTCAAAACTCGAAAGCTAAAGAAATCAGAAAAAAAATATTTTTAAAACTCATACTTTCAACTTATTTCAGAGTAAGGGACAACTTTGGGAGTTTTTTTTAACCGACATAAACCATGTGAGCTTATCATGGAGTCCAACATTTTGTCCTCCTAAGGAAGAAACCCCACGTTGGGGAGGAGCGTTATACTCTTGCTAGGGAGTATAACCTCAACTCAGTGATCACAAACTCAGCCTTAGACCCATAAATCTCAATCCTATGGTGGCACGTAGTTCGAGGAAAGTAGGGTACGCTCATACATACCTCCCGTTCGGTGCTAAATACTACTCTTGTACACAAGCTCAGTCTCATTTAGGAAATCCACCTCAAAATAATCTCAAGGGCCTATAATGAAGGCCAAATCATATTTCTCATAATTGAATCATAATAAATTGTGGATTCCTATTTTCAACTCAAAAATCATGATATAAATTTTAATTCAAATCTCGGTAAATAATTTGCTAAAGGAAAACTCCAAATCATAATATTCTCAAAACTCAATTTCAACATTTATATAAATATATTAATTCAATCTTCAAAATCTATTCTCAATTTCCATAAAGGTCTCATATCAACTCAAAATAATAATTCATACTCCATATCAATTCTTGAAACTCATTCCAAATATTAACTCATCAAGAACATATATAAATTACAATATAAATTTTGATCAAAACATAGTAATTAGGAATATCATGAAATTCATAACTTAAACAACTCATAATTTCATAATCTTTAAATAAGAAAATATGAGCATACTTCAATGATAATCATAAATATAAAAATAAAGTATTGGGCACAAGAACGGAAGGATTATTATTGTTCAACACCCACATACCTCTAATTTGTGATTTGGATGAACTTGCAAATTTTGAAACTCTACTCGTGAAAATAATAGGTGCTCCTTGAAGATCTCGACTTGGGGATTATGATTCTTGGATTAATTTTGGAATTTAATGGATGAATTTTTT
This sequence comes from Capsicum annuum, assembly GCF_002878395.1. Lineage (NCBI taxonomy): Eukaryota > Viridiplantae > Streptophyta > Magnoliopsida > Solanales > Solanaceae > Capsicum > Capsicum annuum. The sequence continues at coordinate 100,209,125 of NC_061115.1, read as the reverse complement.
TTTGACTTGCGCCGGGTATCCGAGTACTCTTCGAGTCCCGACTAATCCCGGAGGTGCACAGGCCCTCGGCAAGGAATTTAACGGATGAATTTTGGTGGATCTAAGTTTTGAGTTGGGAGGTAGTACGTTATTTTCTGGAGAGAAAACTGATGAATGGTACTATAATGGTCGTCTGGAGAAAAATTCTCGCGTTTAAGATGGAAGAAGATTGAAAATTGGCCCAAGGTTATACCCAGGGCGTTGCCCTGCTTTCACCCCCAGTCTAACCTGGGAGGTGCCCTTCTTAGACCCCCGGTCTAGCCTGGGCGGTGCCCTACTTAGATCGGTGGTCTAAGCGAGGCGGCATGGGCTTATAGCCTTTTGCTACTACCTCAGTTACGAAAACGGCCATAACTTTTAGCTCGGGTATCGAATTTTAGTGAAATTGGTATCGTTGGAAAGATAATTCAATTATCTATCTATTGGTGGGTTACTCAAAAATTCATAGTATAATGAGAGATATGCCCATTTGAAGTTGACTATACCAATATCCTCCTCAAGAATTTAATTAGTAAAGAATGTTTTGATTCGTCTAATAGCTAAGACATTTTTTAGGCCTTAATACTCATCAAACTAGATGTTGAAACTACCAAATCACCAAAATTTATTGCTCAATATCTTGAAGCGGGGTTCTACTATCATTTGTAATCTTGGGGTATTACAATATCTCCCCCTTGGAAATATTCATCCTCGAATGTCGCTTGTTCGGCTTAGAATATAAAGAAAACTGAGGATATACAGGTGAAATAACTTGTTAAACTGAATCTGTATCCTTCTTAACTTTGGAATACTTTGATGAATACATATACTCATGATAAGAATAGCTATGTATCTGAATCTTTGATTAGAGAGAAGATGGATAAAGGAAGGCTGTTATCTTTATTTGAATCTGAGCTAACTTATGCTAAGAGTTTAGAATTTTCTTGATATACTCATGGTACGATTGTACTTATAGACTGCGAAGTGAGCTTATGCAAGTATAAATTATGAGAAGACGATGCTAAGATCATACAATTGGTATCACATTGTCTGAGCTGGAATAATTGGAAAACAAAAACCATTTAGTGAGTACTTATGAATTGCGTCATGACTAGATATCCAAATTTCGGAACTAATGCTTGATACATATGCTGAGATAAACTCAAAATTTACATGGGTGCGAACAACCATCTCTTTGAATGACCGCACTTATGAAACTTCAGGTAGTAAGACTAGACTTGTTTGGAAAATAGAAAACGATAGAAATCTATCAGTCTGCTTGTTAAATTAAAGTGTTGGCTATCGAAAATGAATAATACTAGGTACTTATATTCAAGTGGAGAACTTCTGCAACACCCTTTTAGGGATTTTTAACGCTATAAGGGAGCAAGGAGCTTTTGGCATAATCTGAATAAGGCATCTGAGTAAGAGATTATAATATTTCTACGAGTCTATAGCTTGGAACGTAGACCAATGAATCATAAGTTGAGATATACGTACTAGGCCTCAAGCAGTGCAACTTCTTACTCTCTAACTTAGCAACACTTCTCAAGCACTCTTTCAGTTATACATTTCCCTTAATTCCTATACCCGCTTGATTCAACTTATAACCCTCTCACGTGGCACTGATATTGCCATCTACTCATGTATAAACTGAACTAAATTCTCTCACCATGTTCAAGCCTAACTCACAGTCACAATACACCACATAGCATGTGATAGTCTAAATCATAAATTCAACATACCCTGCATTCCACAACTTCTCATCTCATGCAAAATTCTCATTTCCAGTCCAACAACCACATTCTCCCTCGTACTCGACATTTACTAACGCACAATGCATCCATCCACAAGTATACAAATAGATTATTCAAGCCTATCTTCATGCCCACATATGCCCCTCTAAACAAACACTCACAAAACATCTTTCTCAAAATTTCTAATACCTTACCCATACCAATTTCTTTACACTATTCAATTCTTAAGATGATACACATGGAATATCCTCAACTAACCAAGCCATACTCGAAACTTCACTTCAAAATTCTTTCAAACTTATGGGCTTACATAAAACAAACACAAAGAATATTTTCTCCAAATATTACATATAAAACTTCAACTAACCATGCTCTGTATCAAAGACTTGGCCTCAGTCTTACTTCATATTTACCGACTTAGCTAAAATAAGCACACAACCATCTTTCATCAATAAGAAATATTTACTCTCTCCCCTTTAGACAACTGCTCATCATTACTATCTCTGCTTAATGAAAATGTCACAGAAAGGTTAGAACATGAAAACCTAAAACATGAAGGAATATTGTGAATAACTTGACTCTCTTTACTGAGGCCTTAGCAATAGGGTATCAAAGTATGCTAAAAAAAATATAAGCTTCTTGAAATATCAAAACTCAATTTTAGGGCTTAAAGCCCATGCTTCAAACTTGTGCCAAAACATCTCAAAATTTATGCTTGATAACATAAGCATTCGTAGTTCATCTTAAAATCTGGAAATCTCAGAAATGTGCATGAAAATATGAACAAACTCATGAAATTTATCTTCAAAGTCTCCCCAAAACACATAATCTTGAAAGTAGTAATAATAGGTATGAAACCCAATTTATACTTCATGACAGGCTTCTTGAAAATACTTCAATACCATCAAAATAATAAGATCAAGAATCTCAATATCACGCTTAAACTTAATTGGGAAAAATCTGAAAAATCACATTATATGCATAGATATATGAAAATAGTCATGTAATTCAAGGCTTAAATCACTTATAACTTTATAAACTCAAAACATGATAATTTGGGCATAAACCCCAACTTGTAAGCCATGTAATCCTTCATAATATTCAAGTTTTTGGGCATAAAGTATAATACATAGAGCAAATCTTGAAATCATGAATTGGTGATTTACATGAAATTCTCTTGAAATTGGACATGGCAAAATTCATAACTTGGGGATTTATCTTGAAACTAGTTTAACATGATATGTAATCCTTTGTTCAAAAAATAATTCTTGAAGGCATTTTATCAACCACGTGGGAAGCATAGATATTTGAATTAAATATTATAAACTGAATTAATTTCTTGAATACATGAACTGACAAGAGAATGGGTTGGGAATCATCCTCCCTTACTTCTTTTCTACACATACTAGCACTACTACAAGAATCTGAGATCCTGACTTGGTTGCTTGCTGTATCATCTCCCTCTTAGCTTTAAGCCATCATTATTAAGTCCATGAATCACTTAATAAACTCTAAACTGAACTTCAATCACTTTACTCTAGAGTATGGGGTATAATAATACACATGAATACTGAAATCCCATAGGATATACTAAACTTTCTTTCGCTTCTACAATCACCATCATACAAAAGCTCAAAACAACAAAGTTAAATTCTTGCATACACTATTCAAGCCTACTGGTTCACCCTTTGTACAACAAACATTCACAACACATCAATAATTATACTCACCTTGATCACCATCTACCATTAAAACTTAGTGTCTAGTTCTAGCTATGATGAACCAAAACTTCACACAATATCCTTACATTTCAAACATCTGAAAACATTAGTCCGCTAAAACTTTGTAACAATAATAATCGATCATAATCATATGGCCTATCTTATTTACAATCCATCAACACATCCTCCTTTTACACATCACTACTATTCACCCATCTATACACCAACTTCTTTCATATCTCTATAAGTTTTAACTAAACTCCCCTTTTTCAATCTCAGGAACACCTAAATTAACAACACTCATCCACCAAGTACCCTCATCAATAACCTATACTTTTCTTGCACAACAAACCCTGACAACAACTCTTTTCATACTTCAAGCAAACAACAATTCACCTTAACTAATAACTCTTTCTCTACCCTCTAACGCACAAGAACATATCACTTCATTACTAACTCAATCATATGAAAAAGGTTTGTCTATACATATATTTAATAAATTGCATTATCTCCCTTCTTACACCTCTAAACCCACAGTTCTAGCCAACACAAGAATAACAAAATAACCAACAAGTTGCTAGTGAATCAAAATAGGCCTCACACGGCTTCATTACACTTTGATTTTGAGTTTTGAAAAAAGAAAATGTGATGAATAGCAAAGAAACTATGCTAGTGAATCGAAATAGGCCTCACACGACTTCACTGGACTTTGATTTTTCAACAAAACAATGATAACAAGGTTATAAGATATGAAAACTTAACACACAATATTTAATGATCTAAGAATACACATATTATTCTGTCTTAAATGAACAACTCATAAGAATGAGGGTATAACTTTAGAATTGAGGGACTTATAACACACTAGAAGGCTCCTCTTAAGCATCTTTATGAAATTTTCGAAACTCCTCGATAGCAAAGCTGAGAGTATTATCAAGGGAGGAACTGGAACTTTGTTGATCATGCTATCTCAAGAATAATACATAGATAAGTATAGATTATCATTATAGATTCTGAGGAGAAATCTAAAAGTATATCTAACTTGGGCTTAGTGCACGATTTAAAACATAATAAAGCACCTCAATCTTTGAAACTCAAAAGCACTGATGGGATACTTTCTAGCTCACTTATAATCCCATGACTATTTGTGGAGAGTATCTGAGAAAGCACTATCGATAAAGATTCAAGCTTTATTATTTCTGATATCTTTAAAGTAAGGCGGAGATGGCCTAAATAGAGTAAGATGAGAATCTATATAAGTTCCTTAGAGAACCTTTCTATAGCACGATCTGAGACTTGAAAGAATGGAAACATTTCCTAAATGCCTTTTAGCCTCTCGAAGAAAAGTACAGACGTCTCCGTACCATTTTGAGAGACTCTACTAGACATGGCTTCAAAGACGCCCTAGGATACTTGAACTCTGTGCTTTGATACCAAGTTTGTAACGCCCCAAAAATGGGTCCCGAGATGTCACACGGTGCTTAGGGTCACAAGTGACTCCAAGCTAACCCTCTTACTGGAATAACTCATAAGCAACTGAATAAAGTGCATACATCTGAAAGAATAATACGGAAGGTATCTCTTATATAAATATGCTCAATACAAAATAAATTTTATAAGATTACAATTTTACTTTTACAATAAAACTAAAACTGAATACATCAACTTCTACTGACTGTGTATAAAACCTCTACTAGTACTGAATTTAGGTAGTCGGGTCATGACTACCAACTCTCCCAACTCAATATAACTGATTAAAGAAAATAAAATACTTCGCAAACTGTATAACGGACTTGAGCCCTTGGATCAAAAAGACTCATCACCTGCTGACTGGAAGCTGCAACTGACTGATCATGGTATGTATACTACAACTCGTACCTACATTATGAACAATGTAGCACATAGACATATATGTGGGTCAGCACTTTGGGAATGTACTAAGTATATGGGGGTGTATCCAATTAACTAAATAATATCATTTATATTTATATAAAACATACATGCTGACAATAATGACTCACAACGCTTGAACAAATTTGAAATATCATTTGCATAAATCATAGATAATGAAATGTGTATCATAAATCTCGTGAGTCATTATACTTATCTCAAAATCTGACTTTCTTCTTCTATTCTCAAAACTCAAAAGCTAAAGAAATTTGAAAAAAAATATTTTTAAAACTCATACTTTCAACTTATTTCAGAGTAAGGGAAAACTTTGAAAGTTTTTTTTAACCGATATAAACCATGTGAGCTTATCATGGAGTCCAATATTTTGCCCTCCTAAGGAAGAAACCCCACATTGGGGAGGAGCGTCATACTCTTGCCAGGGAGTATAACCTCAACTCAGTGATCACAAACTCGGCCCTAGGCCCATAAATCTCAATCCTACAGTGGCGTGTAGTTCGGAGGAAGTAGGGTACACTCACCCACACCTCCCGCTCAGTGCTAAATTGTCATGCCTTAAATCCTATTGGGATGGACTAGCACCCGTAATCGAGGAGGCCCAGGAGAACCAGCTCATAACTTTATACTTCCCATGCATACCTTTATGACAACCTGAAATTCAGAGAACATCATGTCGCATATAAAAGGAAATAATCACCTATATAAGCTCGAGCACACATAAATGTATATACAATACCTGGCCATTGGAGCCATCACGTCTACTAACAAAATACCACCTTGACTGTACATTAGGTCTACAAAGCCTCTAAACAATACACAGAGTTTAACTAAGGTCGGGACACACCCCACCATATAACTAACTTCTATATAATACCAAAAGTGACTGGATATGACACGAAAAGCCCCGAAGCAAACTGGAGCTCACCAAAAGCAGTTGGATATCCTGGCTCCTACTTGTGAAGTGTATGAGCTAAGGTACCTGTGCCTGCAGCATGAAATACAGGTCCCCCGTGGGGGACGTCAGTACGAAATATGTACTGAGTATGTAAAGCTGTAGATAATCACATATGATATAGGAGCTCAATAGAAATCAGAAATAAGTGAATAAATCGTAATAGGAGTGGACCATACTTACTAGAACTTGTGACAACCTATACATTATATTTATTCAATCACTTTACCTTCGTTCTTATCATCTTTGTAATCACTACTGTACTGTACTATGACCATTAGGCTACCTCCAGTACATATAAACTGGGATCGACCCATGATAGGCTTATTCCCCTGGGATACCACCTATAAACACATAAATAGGGATCGACCCATGATAGACTTATGCCCCTGGGATACCACTTGATAAGAGAGAACTTTCATAACTTAGTTCAATTAATCTTTGAGATTGTTATTTCGATTGCCACCACATTTTTTATACTTTAAAACAATAATACATCAATAAGAGACATATAAATAGACCATCAATGCAATAAAAATGAAGTAAGAACTCATTGGCTCATCTATGAAGTGTTTTGGAGTCATCAATGCCATAACAATGAAGTAGGAACTTATTGGTATATCAATGAAACGTTTTGGAGTCATTAATAGCACATGGATCTTGTTTGAGTAACCGGATAACTTCTGACATTCATTAGTGCAATAAACATATAAGATTTGGAAAACAAGTACGTATTGGAATGTCTTGACATCTTGTAGGGTGGAAATAAGTTCATTGGTAACGTAGGACATCATACAAAACCATTATGGATCACATGTTACTGAATAACTTTGGAAACTTTCTTAATAGAACAATTGTTCACTTTCATGCCAAAGATATGGTATAGAGTATGCTTTACATACCTGACTGTCAACCTTCAATACTAGTCCCAAATGGACTTCTCGTCTTTTCGGATTACTTATCTACAATGAACATATATAGCAATCTAGTATTAGCAACAAAACGTCACAATTCAATTATTGGAATTCACCAAACTAGTGGTTAAGTAGTAAGCCTTAATTACTCCATAAAGGGTGTCACTTTAACCCTCTTATACTCCAATTACATTCACATGCCATGCATATTCATACAACATCCTCCAATATCAAGTTTGGATTCATTTATCCTTCCAACCAATCCATTAAACCAAATTGAGCCATAGACATAAATAATCATCAATTCAATAGTATATCACCATATCCACCTTCCATAACTCAATTACCATATCCACCTTCCATAATTCAATACAACCAAACCATGCAAAATAGTCCATAACCCTATTTTCATCACCTTTCAATAACAACCAATACATATAATCCTCTATCACACAAATACATATGGAAGAGAACAAAGGCAAACAATATTCATACCTTAGAATTCACCTCCTGATTATGCAATCCTCTTTGCACAAATAATAGGTGCCGTTTGAAGCTCTCGAGATGACAAACGCAGTTATCAGATTACTTTGGAATTTCTATGGTTGAATCAAAAGTAATTTAAAGATCAAATTTGGCTAGGGTTTGTTCTTTCTCAATGATTGATGATTAAAATGAGTTTTTGAACTCATATAAATGTATATATACACATATTCCCGTTCATAATATAATAGGGAATGACCAAAATGCCTTTAAAATTTAAATAATATCAAATCTGTCCTTTGGTGGACTGTTTTGATAAGCTAAAGTAGATCGACCATAACTCTTTGATCCGATATTGGATTTGGGTGAAATTAGTATCGTTGGAAAGATAACTCAAAGGGATTTCATTTCATATAAAGTAGGCCACCCAGTTCGTCCTGTACAAGAATTTATGGTCGTTTGAAGTTGACCCTAAAAATTTGTTTTTATAGACTAAAGTAAAACGAGTATAACTCCTTACTCAGACGTTGGATTTGGATGGAACCAATTGCATTGGAAATAAGACTCAAATATCTTTCTTTTCATAGGTTGCAGTTCTCCCAGTTCATTATATTAAGGGAGTTATGATTATTCGAAGTTGACCCAAAAATTTGGCTGACCTCAGTAGTTTGTGTGCAGGAAATTTTCCTGCACATTTACTATTCCCAAATATCCCGGCCACCATTTTATAGTTTCAAATGTGCTCGATTATATCTGAAACCTATCCGTTTTTGGAAATATTTATATCGTTGGAAAGCTTATTCTATAACCTTCGCATGGAACCATCGACGGGCAAATTCCAGTATAAATAAAATAAAAAAAATTAATTTCATATAAATAAGACCAATACACGTACTTGAATATGCCAATACATGTACTTGAATACGGGGTGTTACATAAATACTACTCCTGTACTCAAGCTCAGTCTCATTTAGGAAATCCACCTCAAAATAATTTCAAGGGCCTATAATGAAGGCCAAATCATATTTCTCATAATTGAATCATAATAAATTGTGGATTCCTATTTTTAACTCAAAAATCATGATATAAATTTTAAGTCAAATCTCGGTAAATAATTTGCTAAAGGAAAACTCCAAATCATAATATTCTCAAAATTCAATTTCAACATTTATATAAATATATTAATTCAATCTTCAAAATAATTCTCAATTTCCATAGAGGTCTCATATCAACTCAAAATAATAATTCATACTCCATATCAATTCATGAAACTCATTCCAAATATTAACTCATCAAGAACATATATAAATTACAATATAAATTTTGATCAAAACATAGTAATTAGGAATATCATGAAATTCATAACTTAAAAAACTCATAATTTCATAATCTTCAAATAAGAAAATATGAACATACTTCAATTATAATCATAAATACTTAAATAAAAATCAAGTTTTGGGCTCAAGAACGGAAGGATTATTCTTGTTCAACACCAACATACCTTAAATTTGTGATTTGGATGAACTTGCAAATTCTGGAACTCTACTCGTGAAAATAATAGGTGATCCTTGAAGATCTCGACTTGGGAATTATGATTCTTGGATTAATTTTGGAATTTAATGGATGAATTTTATTGTTCTTACTTGCACCGGGTGTCCGAGTACTCTTCTAGTCCTGATTAATCCCTGGGGTGCACAGGCCCTTGGCAAGGAATTTTACGGATGAATTTTAGTGGATCTAAGTTTTGAGTTGGGAGGCAGTACGTTATTTTCTAGAGAGAAAACTGATGAATGGTACTATACTGGTCATCTGGAGCAAAATTCTCATGTTTAAGATGAAAGAAGATTGAAAATTGGCCCAAGGTTATATCCAAGGCGTCGCCCTGCTTTCACCCCCGGTCTAGCCTGGGTGGCACCCTACTTAGACCCTCGGTCTAGCCTGGTCAGCACCCTACTTAGACCGGTTGTCTAAGCGAGGCAGTGCGGGCTTATAGCCTTTTGCTACTGCCCCAGTTACAAAAACGGCCATAACTTTTAGCTCGGATAATGGATTTTAGTGAAATTGGTGTCGTTGGAAAGCTAATTCAATTATATATATATTGGTGGTTATAGGCTCAAAAATTCATAGTATAATAAGAGATATGCCCATTTGAAGTTGACTATACCAATATCCTCCTCAAGAATTTAATCGGTAAGGAATGTTTTGATTCGTCTAATAGCTAGGACATTTTTCAGGACTTAATACTCATCAAACTAGATCTTGCAACTACCAAATCACCAAAATTTATTACTCAATAGATTAAAGCAGGGTTCTACTATCAGTTGAAATTCTTAGAGTATTACAAATCATGACCCGAGAAATTGGGTTATGAGATCACCAGTCTGTCAATCAACAATGTCTTTAACTTCTTCGGGAGGTGGGGGAGGTGAATCATCTCTTTTCTGTTCCACCATCATACTAGGAATACACCAGCGTATACCTAACTAAGAACAAATAGAAAAAGATGAAAACCCATAAACTCAACAATTTCAAATCACAAATCAACTCCGTAGTCCCTAACAACTATGTCAAAATTTAGTGACGTCCAAGATATACCCCCTCTCAAAAGATAATACGATCGCTGCCAAATATAGTAACCCAACAAAGGTTGGGGTCAAATACTAAAGGAATACGTGGAATCGTAACTCTCAGTTGTTGTAATCAATGGGCGGAACTGGAAAAGTAAATAGGGGTTTTGAGTATCAGTATCGAACAAGTAGTGTATATCAAATTCGGTTGTAATTAGTCGTAAGTGAACACTAGGATTGTGTTCCTCATGGATTCTTAACTCCGTAGGCTTATCTTGCTTTGTTGACGAAACTCGATACGTTGCATGAAAAATTGATAAGTTATGTACCTTCTACAGTCTTTTGGACGAGCAAAAGGATTTCACTCTTTAGCTTTTGAGTCTTAGAATGTTGTTTTACTAACCCTTACCTTGATCCCAATTTAATATTACCTTTTAAGTCTATAGTAATTAGATAAAATCTAACTATCTTACTTAGATAATACCCAGTAGTGTGGATCAATAGTTACACTCTAAATTGTTGTTGTCATTATCGTTTCCTAGTCACTACTCCTCATTTGGAGCAAGTAACAATAATCTAGGAAGGATCCTAATGTTTACAGCAGCTAAGAAATCTATTATAGTAAATATAATGCAATGCATTCCATGGGTATCAGATAAATTGAACAATCGCACTCCCCATACTTCATCAATCCGCCAGGGTTTCCACAACCCTAGCTATGGGTTTCTAGTGGCTCATACATGTGAAGAAATCAACAACATTCATAATTGAAAGCATAGATGAGATCACAATAATAAGATGTAGAAAAACCCACAACCACAACTGAATTAACAAGCCAAAGTCAATACAAGAGAATCCCAAGATCAAAGTCTAATCTTGGAACCTAAATATGTTTGTGAATGTCAAAAATGTGTAACTCCTATTAAAAACACATAAAGTTTATTTATAGTACATGAGGAAACCCTAAAGCCCGAATGAAATAGGAGAAATAGGATCGGTAACCACTTACTCTCCCTACTTACGCCCTGATCCTGGGTGCACGACCTCGAGGGTGGGTGCAAGTACCGGGAGCAAGTGCTAGGACAAGAATTTTCTATAAGTCAACTTTTGGGATTTTGAACTTCTGGCACTTGCTTTGCCCATATGCGGTCCATAAGAACTACTTGATATCGATAAATTGACTTAGTAAGTGTCGGGAGTCATCTTTTCAGCTCTTCTTCAATTCTGGAACATGCTTTGATCATGAACAAGCCGAAAAGTGTCGCAAACATCCATAATTGCTTCAATAAGTAGCTAAAAAAACCTTTTTTCATCCTTTTCATGAACTTAGTATCCAAAACATGATTTCCTACAAAACATATCCAAAATGCATTATATCTAACAAAATAACCTCAGAAACATGCATATTTACCTTGTTTTAAGTGTCAAAAGTGCTATATTTCTATAGCACATTAATATCATCCCCACCCTGGAAACACCATAATGCAATGACTGGGAGGGGCAAAATAGTTAAATTACATAGAAATAAATATTTCAAACTAATCACCAAATATCAAGTCATTGCATCATCCACCACTAAGAATCTAGTTCATCTTCAAACTAAAGGCAGTTAAAATACCTGAACCAGCATAAAGCTGGGGATAAATACTATTCCTATCATACTCGACCTATTAAGTAAACTAATCTACAGGTTGATGCCTCCACTGGACCATAATCAATTGAATATCTCTAGAATTCAACCATCCAACATCCCTGGCTAGAATGGAGACATGTTCCTCAACAAAAAACAATCGCTCATCTAATTAAACTGAATCCCACAAATGGCATGAGATTAATCTGCTATGTAACGTCGAAGCATGGAAACATGAAAAATTGGATGAACAACTGGTAAATCTGGGGGGTAATGCTAAGTCATAATCCACATCCCTAATAGTCCAGAGTATCTTAAGAGGTCTAATATACCTGGGGATAAGCTTTTCCTTCTTTCCAAAAATCATAACACCCTTCATGAGAGACACACAAAGGAAGAAATAATCACCAATACTAAATATCAGTCCATGAATTCTACGATCTACATAGCATTTTTGCCTATACGAAGCCGCTCAAGGTTTATCCTAAATGACCCAAACTCTATCCAAAAACTCATAAAGAAAGTACATACCTCAAGGTTTAATCTCAAAAACCTCAAACCAACCAACTGGAGAGCGTCAACACTTACAATATAAAGCCTCAAAAGAAGCCATCTTAATACTTAAATGGTAGCTATTATTATACACAAACTCCGCCAAAGCTAGCTATTGCTCCCACTGACCACTAAAGTCCATCTTACAAGCCCGTAACATAACCTCTAAAACCTGAATAGTATGCTCCCATTGACCATCAATATGGGGGTGAAAAGCTATGCTAAGATCAACTCGGGTACCTAACTCCTGAAAAGTCTTCAAAAAGTGAGATGTGAACACTGAACCTCAATCTGAAATGATAGAAACTAGCACACCATAAAGACAAACTACCTCACGAATATAGATAGGGCTAACCTCTCAGAACTAAAGAGACCTGAATTGAAATTAAATGCTTAGATTTGATCAATCAATCCATAATTACCCAAACACTATCAAAACCATGATAAGTACAAGGCAACCCAGTTAGAAAGTACATAGAGATTCATTCCTATTTCCACTCGGGAATGGCTAACCTCTAAGCAAACACTAGGCCTCAAATGCTCGGTCTTCATATGCTGGAAACATAGGCAACAAGCTATAAAATCTGTTACATCCTTCCTTATACCACCCTACTAGTAATGTCATCTCAAATCATGATATATCTTAGTCACTCTCGAATCGATAGAATTCCTAAAACAATGAACCTCCTCTAAAATTAATCTAATCCAATCACCTACTCTCGGCACACAAACTCAGTTTTCAATCCTCAAAACATCATTAAAATTAAAAGAGACTTTCTTAGCCTCACCACTCAACACCTTATCATAAATCACTCTTAACCCCACATCATCAAATTGATGAGCTCAAATCTGCTCAATCAAGGAATACATAGCCTCCACCAATGCTAGAATACAACTAGGTATCAAAATATTAGCCAATAACCGAACCTCTAATGCCAAAGTCCTCTCCTGGGTCAAAAGATGCGCCAAGCTACCCATGCTATTTGACTTTTGGCTCAAGGAATTTGCAACCACATTAGCCTTGCCCGGATGATAAATAATAGTCAAGTCATAATTCTTAAGAAACTCAAGCAAATAGTGTTGCCTCATATTAAGATCTTACAGGGTGAAGAAGTACTGAAGGCTATGATGATCCGAGAAAATCTCACAACAAACTCCATACAAGTAGTGCCTCCATAACTTTAAAGCAAAAATAATTGCACACAACTCTAGACCATGGGTAGGGAAATTCCTCTCATAGGGCCTTAACTGAGGAGAAGCATAAGCATCACCTTACCCTCCTGCATTAAAAAAATAGTTAACCCAACACCAGAAGCATCACAAAAGATGATAAAACCCACACCCATCTTAAGGAAAGTCGAGATGGGAGCTGAAAACAATAAATCCTTGAGCTTTTGAAGCTTAACACACAAATATCAAACCACTAAAAGGAAATCTCATTCTGAGTCAACTTGGTCAATGGAGCTGCTATAGATGAAAAATCCTCAAAAGATATCGATAGTAGCCTGCTAAATAAATAAAACTCTTAATCTCAAAAGGGGAAGAAGGCCTAACCCAATCACGAACCACTATAATCTTGGATGGATTGACCATAATACCATCCTTCATCACCATATGATCCAAGAAAAAATTAGACTCCAAACAAAACTCACACTTTGAGAACTTAGCATTCAAGTTCTCATCCCTTAATCTCTAAAGTATGATCCATAATTTCTCCTCATGATCGGTCTCACTGTTGGAATAAAACAGGATATCATTTATAAACACAATAATAAAAGAGTTGAGATGCGGTTGAAAAACCCAATTTATCAATGCCATGAATGTGGCTAGGGCATTGGATAACCCGAAGGACATGACCAAGAACTTATAATGACCATGAATAAGAACTCATAATGACTATACCAAGTTTGAAAAACTATCTTCAAAATACCAAAAGCTCTAATCCTCAATTAGTGATACCCAAACCTTAAATCAATCCTTGAAAACACCAAAGCACCTTGAAGCTGATTGAACAAATCATCCATACGAGGAAGAAAATACTTATTCTTAACTGTCATCTTGTTCAAATATTGATTATCAATACATATACACATAGACTTATCCTTTTTCTTCACAAACAAGACAGGCGCACCTTAAGGTGATACACTAGGTTTGATAAATCCCTTATCTAATAATGCCTTCAACTAATCTTTCAATTCTTTCAAGAGCTGGGGCCATTTTATAAGGAGGAATAAAAATAGGATTAGTGCCTGGCTCAACATTATCACAATCTGGAGGCATACTAGGCAAATCCATAAGGAAAATATCCATAAAGTTATGGACAACATAAATAAAATCCAAAGAAAGAGAGGAAGAAAATCTAGTATCATAACTATGGGCTAATAAAGATAAATATCCCATTTTACTAAATGAGGATCCTGAAGGAAAGATATGACCCTCTTAGGACCTGAATAAAGCACACCGTTCCAAGTTATTCTTAGCACACCCAGGGAAGCTAAATTCATGGTCTTAGCATAACAATATAGAAAAAAATAATAAGGAGATAACCAATCCATACCTAAGATGACAACAAAATCTACCATATCAAGGAAAATTAGATCTACTGAAGTCACATACCCAACAAAGGTCACAACACAAGATTGGTACACTCGATCCATCACTAAATAGTCTTTTACGGAGGTAGATACACAGATAGGCACATCAAGAGGATCATAAGTAGAATCAAAATCCAAATAAAAATATGAATACACATAGGATGAAGTCAAACCTAGATCAAATAACACAGATGCAGATCTGAAATAAATAAGGATGATACCTGTGATAACAACATTGGAGGCCTATGCCTTTGGCCTTAAAGGTATAACATAGCACTGAACACGTCAACCACTTGACAGAGTAGCCCTGCGACCACCACCACAGGCACTACTACCATACCTCTCACACCTCTAGTAGAACGTCTACCTCTAGCAAACCCTGTAGACCGACTCAATAGAAAGAGGTACTATTGAACTAGAATGACCACCCAAAGTTTCTAAACTAGAATACCCACTACTTGAACTCTGCAAGGTTGTCTGCACTGGTCTACCATGATTTCCATGAAAGCTTCTAGAATCTCTACCTTGAGAAGTATAACCTCTAAACTTGTCTTGAGGGGAAACCCTCTTGGTGCCCCCTTAAGACGCTCAAATAATAGACCCATTCATATTAGTATGATCCATAATGCTCTAAAATAATGCCCCACATAATACTATTTGAGTCATAAAAAGCTGAAGAGAAACATCCAACCCCTTTACGAACTTCTAAATCTTCTAAGACCCGATGGCGCTGCTGGAATAATAATATCTATACAAGGCATGGAAACATGAATCATACTCTGCAATAATTATAGAGCCCTTCTCCAAGAGATCAAACTTATATCTCATTTGATCCCTTAAACTAAAAGGCACAAACTTATAAAAAAGGCCTCAGTAAATTGATCCCAAGTCATCTCTGCTGAATCGAGAGGGCGGCAACCAACAAGTGACCTCCACTAATCTTTAGTTGCATCTCTCAACTAATAAGTAGTATACGCAACCCCATGCGACTTGAGTAAACCAAGGTTGTGAAACTTCTCACTATAATCCATTAAAAACTCATAGGCATCCTCGCCTATAGCACCACTGAACCTTGAGAATCCAAACAAGTTAATCTCTCAAACCTTTTCTTATACTCCAAAGACATAATTGTACTCAAAATAATAGAATTCATAATAAATATAGTCGGATGAGAACCCTCTGAGGAGGCAACATAAAAGAAGGCTAAAATCCAGATCTTGGAATACCATACTCAGATTAGACACAGACAAAGGGATAATGCTTGAGTTTGTGGAGTACCATAAGCATATGTCAGTTCAACATAAGGATCCACACTTAGGACCGGATGAACACCATTAGAAGACTTTGGAATATATAGAGTTACCATACTTGACATTGGAGAAATACTGATCTTGGGCATATTTATATGTCCAAACACCGCTATTTACCCATAGTTGAACTTATTTCTAGAATAAAAAATATGTTAAATATATGGAATTGCTTGTTAAATTATGTTTCGTAGCTAACTGATGTGATTATAAAAACAAGGTTAATTTTCCATGGATTTGGAAGAAAATGGGATGCATATCATGATGAGGTAAAGAACCATGCAAATCGAAGGCAAAAACATATGGAGATACATGAGAGGAAAGAAAATAAAGAAGAATACCAGTGAGATAATGCGATCTCAACGCATCGCATCAATTGGTATAATTTGTGCCTTAGCAAAAATTTGAAGAATAATTTCTAGTGCATCAACGCGATGTCAATGCATTGCGTTGATGCATGATTTTTCTGAATTAGCAGAATTCTATGTGCAACTTCCAGTGCATCGATGCGATATCAACGCGTCGTGTTGATGCCTCAGTTTTGACACTCAACTGAATATTGAGGAGGCATCACAGGTTTGAAACAAAAGCTGTTGCTGAAGTAGGTAGAAAGTGATACTCACAGCACAAGGTATCCAAATGCTCAGCTGACTATTTCATCAACCGAAGGACTTTGTTGAAGGAGTATCCTTTAATGGTGAGGAAGATTGAGGCTCAACACATGGGGTTTCTTTTTTAGCAGCCAAGAGAATAGAATTTGAGCTTGGTAAGAGAATTTTATGCAAACTGGAACCCAAGAGAGTCTGAAGTTTAGGTGCGTGGTCAGACAATCACTTTTACGCCAGACACTATTAATGAGTTATTAGGTGCACCTACAGCCTATGCTGATACTAACCCACTGAAGATGATGATAATCGAACTCTCATATCAGGATATACGTTAGCTATTGTATGACACTAGATCTATAGCGAGGTGGATTTGCCATAAAGAGGGAGGTATACATGTTTTGCTTCTATTTTCTCATTTTAATAGGGAGGCACGTCTATGGGCAAGAATTATCAAGACTTGCCTTGTTCATAGGAAACATATGATGGAGGTGACCCATGATCGGGTATGTTTGATTTATGCCTTGATGAGAGATGATATGGATGTGAATGTTGGTTCTATTATTTTCTCGGTGATGAGAAAGACCCGATTTTTATGAGGAAGGAGATATGGTTTGGTGGATTGCTGACTAGTTATTTGAGGCAACAAGGGGTGCCGAAAGAAGATGCAGATTATTTATCGCCTGTTGCTGGCAGGCCACTTGACATTTCTCTCATAAAAGGGCCAGCTTCTTATGGGATAAACTTGACTATGCTCGAGTATCACACTCGAAACGATAATATTATGGCCCGGATGTATGGGTTTATTAAGTTGCTACTGAGGGTGTCTGGGCGAGCAGTCACCGAATAGAAAATCCATGATGTAGATTTAGATTATCTGTTAGGGCGTCATGCCAAGACCATGTTGCGGATAGGTGATGAGTTTGATGAGCCGGTGGATGATGATATCCCGATAGATAAGGAGAGGCATATGGCGTATTCTGATAATAAGTCTGACGAAGAAGAATAGTCTGATGATGATGATGACTCCGGTGATGATGTTGGTGATGGTAATAATGCTGAAGCTGATAATGTACTTTCCATATTGAAATTTGACTGAGTAGGGAGTATTACGCCACCATGCCCCTTTTGCTAGCACTGGGGCAGTGCTTGACTTTAGTGTGGGGTGGTTGACCTTCATCATCTTCTTCTTTATCTCTTCTATTTGACTATGTTGTATTGGCTTAGTTGGATGAACAAACAATTTTTATTCATTTTGTGTTTTTGGATGTTTAGATAACTTTGTAAGTTGACATGTATTGCCCTTTTTGGCAAGAATTATTTTTGTTGGTTTATTTTAATGGTAGTATTTTATTTTTATCCTTTGTGGTGCAATTTCATATCACAGTAATTAGGTGTGCCCTTTCTGGCAAATGTCGTTATGCAATCATCTTAGTTAGTGCCTTCCCCTAAGATGGATAGATGACGACCTTCTTAAGGGGAGTGCGTCTTTAGAAGCTGAAAAAGTAGTAAGACCCCGATTGCAACCTTTGAGGAATGTACATGTTGGAAATTTGTTTTATGTGAAATCTCAATAGGTGCAGTGATTTGATTGGGTTAATATTGAATTTGATAAAGTGCGAAAATTGGAGACGACTTGATTCTTAGCATGCATCGAGTGTGTGAGTAATTGTTCATATTCTGCATGTATGGGAATGACTAGAACTTGCCCGGTGTGTTTACAAAGTGAAATAAAGGGTGTGGGGAGTAGGAAGTGATTTAGGCATTTCTTTGTTTCCCAGATTTTAAAGACTTTATTTGCCTACCCTTATGCATATTCATAGTCAGCCCCATTGAGCCTATAACTTAATTTCTTTGGTAGCCTCATATGTAGCCGAATCCTTTTCTTTGGTAAGACCTTAATTTGATCCATATTTCCTAAACATTTATGCAAGTAATAGAATAAGGGGGAATTTTAAATACAAAATAGGAAAAAGGTGAAAGTGAAGCTATAAGAGAAGTAATTTGCGTATTTATGTGTGATGGTTAGGAGTTAGAAAATAATGTGTGATAAAAAGTTAAGTTCTTGTTACCTAGTTATTGCATTACAATGAACATAATTTGTCCCTAGTACGTTAAGGACAATGTGCACCTTAATTAAGACAAATTGCTTA
Organism: Capsicum annuum; assembly: GCF_002878395.1. Lineage (NCBI taxonomy): Eukaryota > Viridiplantae > Streptophyta > Magnoliopsida > Solanales > Solanaceae > Capsicum > Capsicum annuum. The sequence continues at coordinate 100,189,964 of NC_061115.1, read as the reverse complement.
GGATGAGAGTGGCTACTATAGGGATGCGTAACGAAATTTGGGATTTAAAGAAAAGCTGAAATGTAAGAGAAAATACTCCTGCGAAAGTGATGTTAATGTGCTTAGAAAGATGTGGGTGGAACAATGGATGTGTAAAGATAATGAAGTGGAAAGTTTGGTTGAAAAGAATGTGATTTTGAATGAAGGTAGTTATGTATTAAAGTGCTTAGGGAGATTAGTCACTATTTCCAAAATAGTTCCTACCAGTCCTTTAGCCTGCATTACAACCATGAAAAGACCTAATTGATCCTACATTTCAACACTTGACTATTAATGGAGTAATACACTAAGGGAAAGCCTATGGTTCATCTCTGTATATGTGTGAATTCTTTGTTGAGAGCGAGTGTTTGAAATTTAATATTCCTATTCTGATTAAGATTGTTAAAGTTTGAGTGTTATGGAAAATTTTCTTGCTGTGAGGGTGCATACGGATGAAAGTCTGGATTAGTTATTGAATTCCTGATTTCGTGCTTATATTAAGTTTACCAACAAATTAAATGCACTGTGGGACAATAAATTATGAAATAAAAGTTTATATGTCCAACACCAGCATGATTCTTAGGTTGTGATTAGAAGGTTTGAGTAGTGTGATGCTTGAAGTTTTTTCGAGGACGAATAAGGTTTTAAGTGTGGGGTGGTGATCTTGGGCATATTTATATGTCCAACACCGCTATTTACCCATATTTGGACTTGTTTCGAGAATAAATTATGTTAAACATGTTGAATTGCTTGTTAAATTGTGTTTCGTAGCTAACCGATGTGATTAGAAAAATAGGGTTGATTTCTCATCGATTTGAAAGAAAATGGGATGCATATCATGATGAAGCAAAGGACCATGCAAATAGAAGGCAAAAACATATGGAGATACACGAGAGGAAAGAAAATGGAGAAGAATACCAGTGACACAATGCAATCTCAACACGTTGTGTCAAACATAAGAACGATTTCTAGTGCATCAACGCGATGTTAACGCGTCGCATCGATGCATGATTTTTCTGAGTTAGAAGAAATTCCATGTGCAACTTCCAGTGCATCCACGCAATATCAACGGGTCGCATTGATGCCTCAGTTTTTGACACTTAGATGATATTGAGGAACAACTCTAGTGAAATGACACGATGTTAGCACATCGCGTCGTATGGTGACAAAATAGACTTAGCCTAATTTTTGAAGTGGAATTCCAGTGGAACAACGTGATAAGGATGCGACGCGTTGGGTGATACAACGCGATTTATGATGCATCGCGTCAAGAGTATAGATCTGGTGAAATTTTCCCTGCTATAAAAGGAACACGTGAGCACAATTACAGGGGTTTTTTGGCAAGCATATCAGCGACGATAAAACACAAAATTCTTTCTTTTAGGGTTCTTAATACTTTGTTTGAACTTCTTTACTTCAAGAATTATTCTGGGTCTAATTAATTACTTGTTTTGGATGTTGAATTCAAAAATGAGTGTCTAAACACACTTATTCTGGGGTTGAGGCCAAGAACATGATTATTCTTTTATATTTTCATTCATAGTTTCTTTTTGGATTATCATCTGGGTTGTTCTTAATTTCTTGCACTTATTATTTTGATGAGTGGCCACCATTAGAATAAATCTATATTTCTATGTGCATCCGGGAGGAGAATCATAGGATAGAACGAAGAAACTAGGGAGCAAGATTCTTATCCTTTTATAAAATAAGGGATATGAATTAGCATCTAGGGTAGGGATATACCTAGAAGACTTGCTTGGTTCAACTGCAAGAAGATAACTTTATGAATTTAGAAGAATTGTTGTATCTCTGTGGGAGTTGTAGCTACAATATTCAATAAATAGAATATTTGAGGTCGGGAGAACAAGATCATGGCATAAACCTTGCGAATCAACAACCCGATAACTAATTAGACTGTGATAAGAATAAAGAATTGTATGATTGTTCAAAATGCCTAAATCCTGGAATCATTATCATTATTGATTACAATTGTCGTTTTCTTTGCTCTAGTCACCTTTAGTTATTTCTTTTTTAATAATTTGTATTTTTATTTATAAATTCACAATCATCTTCATACTCTCAAGCACTTAATACCAATTTATCTCAAACTAAAGTTGACTAAATTTCTAGTTTATAAGTCCTCGTGGGAATGATATCTGACCGTCTAAGTCTTTATACTACTTGTAAGATCACGTACACTTGCGTGTGCGTAGGGACGTAACAAATACCAGGTGTACTCACAAGAGAACCCTCTAAAAGAGTCAATAACCGAATCAACAACCCCTTCAAGACCGGGGTTAAAGAACTCTTTGGGATTGGAGTAGTCCCCATAGCTCCGACATGCTTAACCTAAGGCTCAGGATAGAGTCCCTTAGTTCTATCTCTGGATGGGGCAATCCTTTTGACCGTCCTCTAACTCGAGCCTGACCATGACTCGCAACTCACCTCTAGATTGAGCTTTCTCCTCATATAATGGATTGACATCTCAAGCTTCACTGGATTTAGTCCTCACCATCTGCATAGAAAAGAGTGAAATATGACTTAGAACATAAGGTATGAAAGAATTCGCATGATAAGGAACAAAGTAAGGAAAGTTTTCTAAAGATATCTTATAGCCTCTCTAAGATACATACGAATGTATATATACTGATCCACAAGATTCTATTAGATATCCCATTCTTACACTGATAAGACCAATTAAAACCTGTCTGCTCTGATACCAATTTGTCATGACCTAAAAGCCAAGGGTCATGATGGCACTTGTCACAATAAACCTTGAAAAATAATTGTATTACCCAAACTTATATAAAAAATAAATCAATATGAAAAAATCAAGGCAAGGCTTCTAGAGAAAAGCTGAACCACATAAACATGATAATAGTATAAATACAATAAAAATACCAAACCAAATCCCAAAACCTGGTGTCATAGAGTAAGAACTACTAAATAAATTTTGAATATAAAAGATACAATAATAGTCCAAAAAGGATCAAAATCTATCTTAAAATACTAAATAAGACATGAAAATAGACATGAAGAGGTAGTAGCCAACTCTTGAAGCATAGGACGTTCACTACCTCAAATATACTCCAAATGCCGCCTGAGCCAGCTATCCGTATGGTACACTCGTAACTGGATATGCACCAAAAGGGTGCAGTAGGGATGAGTATAGTCGGTTTGTAATCTGTAGGTATCATAGTCCGACTAAGTAAAGTAGAAAATAAAGCATATAAACACAAACTATGGGCAGTTACTTGCAATCAGAAAATATCCCAAATGATAGCCTGCACCATCTTCACTAATATTTCTATTATATAAACATATAAAAAATACTAATATAAGAAGAAAAATAGATATACATATATACCAGGTACAAGTAGGGGAAAGGAATACAAATAGACAGATATCGCATCAAGAAAAGAAATACAACACAAAATAAGCACAATATAAATGAAATACAATAAAGATGATAATGATGATGATGATGATGATGATGATGCACGAGGTCATTGCACAACCTCCGTATACACCTACCAAGGTATGCTCCTGAGGTAGGACCCAAGGGAGTTCGTCAACTCATATAAAATCAATATCCAATACCAATATCCATTACTTCTCTCTAACACATACATCGGTAGAGGATTTTTAAAGATGTCACATTTTCTATCAGAAAAAGATAGTATTTCTAGTATTTACTTAGTAGTATCAATTTTTCATGAATGAATATAGTATGAGAATGTAATGCTCACAGCCAACCAAAATGAAAATATCCAATATCCAATATCCAATAATTATACCAACTATGTGAGCCAAAAGTCAACTTAAATCAACAAACCATCTATGATCCAATATAATCCTTAAGCCATCAAATAAAAAATTCAAGAAAATATCACTAATACCTCATAAATCTTAAAATCTAGGTTTTTTCTACCAAAAAGAGTGCAATAAAGCATACATATATTAATACCAGACCAACAACATCATACAAGACTTACACGATTAAATGTAGCAAATAATGTTTCAAAGCCACCGAATATTATCCACATAGGCCCTTACACGGACACATAAATAACCTAAACATATTTTTTATGATACAACTGCATATCCATAGTATGCTTTTACATTATTATTAACTACCCAAGTCAGTCTGAAGAAATTTATGCCATAACCTACCTCAAATATAAAAATCGAAACAATTAAGCCTTTATCACCAAGCTTTCACCTTATGCGTAGACTCAAAATTAGATAAAACACACAAATATAAAATCTACATGTCAAAAAAAATCAATGACACCCATATCTCCTGCTTTCAAATTGAGGTCAAAACGAACCCCCAAAATAGAATTTTTGAAAAAGAAAGAAGAACTGGAATTTTTATTCAAAAATATTTTTCTCAAGATTAAAGGAACTCATAGGATAAAAAACAAGTGAAAATGGGTAAAAAATGGAGTTTGAATTGACAAAATGCTAATTTGGGCCTCCCGGGCCAAAATCCCCAAATTCCACCTTTAAATCTGAGTTGAAACAAGATTTAAATGAAAGGACCAAAGAAAAGTAGTTGAAATAGGAGTTTGAGCTTACCCAAGCTTGGAAATGGAGTAAATCATATAAAAACCATAAAATTCAAAGCTCCAAGTCTCAAGAATGGTGAAGAAAATGAGAAGAATATATATACCCAGGTGCCAGGTTTTGCTAAGAGGTCAATTGACCGCTAAAGTGTCACTGCTTTAGCAATGCCTGGCAATGCGTGCCAGTGCACTAAAGCAGACAAAGGAGCACTAAATATGATAGCACATTGCAAAAATGCCCATAACTAGCTAGAGCCAACTGCTAAAGTGGTCCAACTGGCACTTTAGCGGCTAGACCAGTTGAGTGGTTTTCCAGCTGTAGAATTACAAGTCTCCATGGACCTCTCGGGATTCATATGAAGTCCTGAGAACACAAATAAACTATGATACCCTATAAAATTTAAAGCTTCATCTCAATGGCAATATTATATTTTTGAAAAAAATATTATTTTCACAAAATTAACCCCAAGACCTATATTCATAACTTTCCAAATGGAGGGTGGAAATGAAATGTAAAAGACGTAAAACCACACCAACTATTATACCAACCTAAAATATATATTCTGGATCTGCTGGTATAGTCCGTTGGTAACTCGATTCACCGATCAAAATATATTGACCAAAGTTAACTAATAAGCATTTAAGACCACCAAGAACCACAATCTTGCACGAACCACATCAAAATACATTGGGAATCATGCCAATCATTCCCACACCCAAGAAACACCACAATGCAACCACTGAAAAGGGTAAAATGGTCAAATTACACAAAAATAAATACATCACACAAATCACCAAAAATTCTGTCATTATAGTTCTAGTGGTTCGAGAGGGTTCTCTAGACTTCATCAAATGGACCATCTAATGGTTCATTGGATACTCTTATGGCTTTTAAGGTGTTTGATCACTTTTAGGATTTTTTGTTTTCTCTATAGATGAGCATATAGGATGTATCATCCTAAGAACCAATGGTTCGTTGTATGCATCATTGTCTCTGAAAGCTTGAAAGTGTTTTACTAAAATGGCCAAAACTTCTATTTAAGAAATTAAATGGATGAGCAATTAGTAGCATTGGATAAAAGACTCAAAAACCTTTAATTTGGTGGGTTTAGATGTACGACTCTTTATATTTTAGGATTTATGCTCATTTGAATTTGACCCTAATAAAATCATATACGAAATTCAATCGGTAAAGAAACTTTTACCTTAAATTTGGATAGAAGTTCCTTATGACCTTAATTCATATCTAAAGCATTTCCCATACTAATAAATCATTGGTATTGGTTCCATACACTTTTAAAGAATGGTTTTAATCTTATTTCAAGAATTTGAGGTGTTATATAAATCTTATGAAACCTTTTCATGGCCCACACGAGCTAGACAATTACAAGAAGAGATTTGGGAGTCAAAATGCAGTTGCTAATTATTTTTCTAATATCTAGAAATTTTGGAATAGTGGTTGGACTAGAAATATGGTGAAGAATAGTTTTCAGCATCTATAATTAAAATTCAAAAATTATAATGAGGAACTAATGATCATTGCAGTGTATGTCAGATGCAATGCTTTAGAAAGGTTGGGTTATGGGATAATCTAGAAGAAATGTAGAAGATCCTTAGATTCCATAGATTATATGAGAAAACTTTATTGTTATCCTCAATGTTGAAGAAAAGTTAGGAGGCTCCCATTTATTTAGTTTGAGGCAATGTATTTTGCCCAGTGCAAAAATAATTATGTTATCATATAAGTGAAAGTAGAAAGTAATATGTTTACTTTGTGTAATGGAAGAATTTAAGAATATAATATATTTATAAGGTCGAATAAAGTCTTTGGGAATTAGGAATTAATGAATCTCTTCCCCCCTAGTGAAGTGCAACACTTAGTAAGATAAGGCCCAGGTCATGCCTATTTTCACGTGGTTTGGAGTTCTGATGAAGAGCCATTGATTGGAATTTTTAAATTTCTTAATTTCTAGACCAAACATCACTAATTCAAAATCCTAATGTAGGATTATCAGAAAGCTGAATTCATAGGAAATCCTTTTATTGAATTCCAAGTAAAGATAAAAAAAAATTAAAAAACACTGGCAACATGGAGTGAAGATAATCTTGGAAATGTCTTTCGATAGATTTATATGTTGGAAGACAAAATAGAGGTCAAGTATATACAATTGGAAATTCAACTATTTACTAAAAATAGAGCCTCACTTAGTAAAGCAAAAGCAGATCTGAAGAGATACATGCATATAGAGGAGGAGTACTGGAAGTAGAAGTTAGGAATGAGATGGTTCAGTAATGGGGGGATAGAAATACTAATTTTCTCATTCATTTGTTGTGGGAAAATAAAATAAGTTGCACATTACTAAGATTCAAACTGCATATGGAAACTAGTGAGCACTAATAGAATATAGGGGATGAAGCTGTCTCCTTTTTAAAAAATTAGTTCAGGGAAGAAGACACAGTGGATAACTTTGATATTCTTAATATTATTCCACATTTGATCAGTTATTCAAAAAAATAAGACTTGGTGAATTTACAAACATGAAAGAAGTCAAGATGGTAATTTTTTATTCAATCAGAGATAATACTAGTGGGCCAGATATACTTTCAAGCTTATTCTTTTAAAGTTGTTGGGATATAATTGGGGAAGATATTGCAAAGAAGGTGAGAGCATTTTTCTGTGTACATGAAATTCTTAAGCTCATAACCTTTACAAATTTGAAACTTCTTTACAAAAAGGAACATATGAACAGCTTTGTAGATCTTAAGCCTATAAGTTTTAAGTACAGTTGCTAATAAATCCTGTCTAAAATGCTCTATGAAAGAATAATAGGTTTGTTGTGAACTATTATTTCTAAATATTAGGTAGTATTTGTGAAAGGTAAAAGTATCACTAAAAATGTATTACTAGCACAAGAGATTATTGGAGACATTAACAAAAGGAATGAGTTCCATAATAGTGTGATGAAGTTGGATATGGCTAAAGCATATGGCAAGGTTTCTGGGATTTTCCTAACAAAGGTTCCTAGAAGGTTTGGTTTATCTGAAATAATCGTAGACATGGTGTAGATATTGGTATCTAATAATTGGTACTCTATTTTAGTTATTGGATGGTTCTATGATTTCTTTCAATCTTCTAGGGGTTTAAAATAAGGAAATCCTCTTTCACTAATATTATTCATCATTATTGTTGAAGTCTTTCCAAGAGGTTTGAACAAATTGCTTGAAGATCTAGATTTTAAAAGGTATGGGTTACCAAAGTGGAGTTCGTATATGTAGATGATACAATACTCTTTTACTCAGGAAATAGGGCTTCAATTGTAAAATTAAAGTGGGTCCAAAAGAAACATGAAGTTATGTCAGTATAAATGATTAACCAAGTAAAACGTTTTTTCTATATGTATGAGAAAATACCTCTGATGTTGGCTAGAATATTATGAAGAATCACTAGATAAGTCAAGGTTTATTTTAATTTACCAACTTGGGTGTCTATTTTTCTATGGAAGGAATTATAAATCTCATTGTGAGGAGTTACTAACAAATGTATCAAAAAGAGTAATGTCATGGCAGAATAAAATACTAAATATTAGAGGAAGATACATCTAATTATGCTAGGCTACAATCTATGCATGTATACCTATTATTAGCCATGAATCCTCCTAAGACAATAATATATTAGTTGCATCAGATCTTTGGTAAATTATTTTGGTGTAAGACTGGAGGTGTTAAAGGCAAACATTTGGTGGCTTGGGATGACATTTGTTATCCCTAAAATAAAGGTGCATTGAGTTTAACATTACTTCATATTGTATCAAAAACGTAGTCTGCAAGGCTATAGTGGAATCTCATAGTGTGTACCACTTCTTTTTGTAGCTTATTTATGTGTAAAAAAAGTATTGTTAGAAATTACATTCTTTTATTATTAAGGGTCCGAAGTTTCTCGGGTATGGAGTAAAATGATTAAAGTTAGAGATGAGGTGGAACATGAGATTTTGTGGAAACTCAAATATGGAAATTCAACCTTCTGATATGATAATTTGACCAGACAAGTTGCATTATACTTTATCGAAGGAAATTGTTTAGGAAAAGAAGAAATAGAAATCAAAGAGTTCAGTCAAAATGGGGATTAGAATATGGAATGGTTGATACAAAAGTTTTTTGAGAAAATGAATGTTCATATTGTAGAGACCATAAGCCTTGTTTTGAAAATGGAGAAGAATTACAAACCACGGTAGATAGGGAACACCAGAGGCACTTTCAGTGTCAAGTTAGCATATGCATTGTTAAGACAAAAGAAAGGCGAGCATAGTTGGTTGAGTAACATATGGAAAAAATGGTCCCTTTTAAGATCATTTTTCTTATGAAGTATGTAGCCATGTAGAATTTCCACAAATGATAACCTAAGAGGATGAGGGTGAATGTAGTCTACTGATATTATAGTTGTGACAACCATTCTTAAAAGAAAATATCCTACTCTTTTCTAATAGCTCCCACAACCCAAAAGCTATGGAAATTCTTTACTACTTATGATGGTATGAACATTAATGGATTGCATATCTAATAACTAATCATTAGATTGTGGGATGTCTTAATACCTCCAAAATTGAAGGGCACTTTTAAAGCCATCCCAGCCATACTTATATGGAAGCTATGGAAGATAAGGAATGTAAAGAGGTATGGTGATGATATTACATAGCAAATGATGGTTCAACTTAGTCAGTAAATAGTTTACCAGTTTATTAGACTAAACTATCCATGGATGAAGGTCCCAAAAAAGTAGGGGAAAAGGGTGGTGTACTTACAGAATTATAAGCATGGACTTCACTATAGGTGTAAAGATCAAAACTATGAAAACAAGAATTAGAATACGTAAAGAAAAAATAGAATCAAGATAGACGAAAAATTAGACACAAGAAGAAGAAGTAACCAATAACGAAAGGATATATTAAACCCTAATATTCTCAATTAAAAACTTAATTTCACATCTAACCCCTATGGTGACTAAGAGGAAATTCATCTCTCTTAAAATCACTCTTTTGTAAGCCCTGAAGTTCAACAAAATTTCACCAAATTCTCTCACTAGAGAAGTGTCCATAAGCAATCAAGAAAAAACTAAAGAAAATAAAGCATGGATTGGGTATTTATACCCTTAGTCTAATTATTACAAACTTGGGCCCAAAAGAGACCTATTTTTACTTAAAATAGACCGTGCAACTGATTTGTCCCATCTTCTCGCACAGATGAGTATCTGCTCATGCATTTCATGGTCGCAGGTGTTACTATTTTCATTTCTGCATGCATAAGGCTCATCTATGGCCGCAGGTGAGCTCATAGGTGCCTCCAGTGGACTTTTTAGCTCTGTCTCACACTCCTTTGACCCCTTAAGGCCCCTTGATTCATAGTAGATACAATCAAAAGCACATAGCACCCTTGTGACGGTAATAGGATGTCTTCAAGTCCCTTTTGCTTTATGAAAACTCCTTGGAGTAGTTGAAGTTTCTATGCTCGACTTCTGGTGAAAATTTTGAGCACAAACAGATTGTAGCATCCTCTTTATCTTGAGAAAAATTTGAACTCAAATTTGTGGGGTTATTATCTTCTATCATGTCAAAAACTAAAAGATCACACATGTTGAAGGTATTGTGCACTTGGTATTCTGGAGGTATATCAACCTTGTAGGCATTATCATTTATCCTCTAAAGTACTTGAAATGCACCATCAACTTGAGGAATCACCTTGGCTTTTCTTTGGGTTGGAAACCTATCTTTCCTGAGGTGGACCTATACTCAATCACCCAGTTCAGGTACAAGTCATTTCTGTCCCTTGTTCACTGTTTTGGCCAACTTTTCGTTGTTCTTCTCAAGTTAAATCTCTCCTTATCATGCATCTTTTTCATTACCTCTATACTCTTATTCCCATCTAAGCTAATCATAACATCACTAGACAAAAAGAGTGAAATCTAAAGGGGTAAAGGGGTTGAAACAATAAACACATTCAAAGGGTATAAAAATAGTCGAGTGGATAACACGATTATAAGAAAAGTCAAATAAGGGTAGGTGTTCCTCCCAAGACTCTATTTTTTCTTTAACTAAGGTGTGTAGCATCAAACCTAAGGTCCTATTTAACACCTTAATTTTCCCATCGATTTGTGGGTGGCAAGACATTGAGAAAAGTAAATTGGTGTCAAGACTGCCTCACAATATCTCCAAAAGTCACTAAGGAACAAAGTGTAACTATCACTAATAATGGTCTGAGGGATTTCATGTATTTTGAAAACATGCGTTAGAAACAAAGAAGCAATATTTGGAGAATCATTACTTTTATGACATGGAATGAAGTGGGACATTTTAGAAAACTGATCAACTACTACAAAGATACTATATCTACCTCTCTTTATCCCAGGCAAACCCAAAATAAAATCCATTGAAATTTTAATTCGTGGGCGTAGGGAATGGGTAATGGGGTATATAATACTTGAGTGAGAAGGTGAGATTTATACTTCTAGAATCTATAAATTGACCATGAATTCTAGTAACAACTTGATGTATCTTGGGACAATAGAATTGTTCCTCTAGAATTCGAAGGGTCTTTTAATTCCAAAGTGAGCTATCATACCACCATTGAGTGCCTCTCTTACTAACAACTCTCTCCATAAACTATAGGGCATATACAACCTCTTTTCTTTAAATAAGAAACTATCAAACTTAGAATAGAGTGCAGAATTTCGATCCCTAATCCATCTTCCCTATCCCATTCCTTCAGTCATTAAAAATTAGAGCAAAAGTTGGGGTCCTTGGGGTACAAGGTTTTCAAGCATTCAAAACCAATCAATTTAGAAGACAAAGTAGAAATCAAAACATGCTTTTGAGATAAGGCATCCGCTACTACATTCTCATTTCCTTTATTGTATTGAATTACATAAGAAAAAGTCTCTAGGAATTTAATTCACTTGGAATGCCTCTTGTTCAACTTGAATTAGGCCCTAAGGTGTTTTAAAGACTCATGATTGGTTCGAATCACAAACTCTTTAAGAAAAAGTAGTGTTTCCAATTGCCCAAAGCTCTAACCAAGGTATACAAGTCACGATCATACGTGGAGTAGTTCAAGGTTTAACCTTTGATATTTTCACTAAAGTATGCAATGGCTTTTTGATATTGTATTAAGAAGACCCCAATTCCTACTTTTCTAGCATTATATTCTACTTTAAACATTTTTACAAAGTCGAGTAATTGCAATAAAAGGGCAGAGCAAAGTATTAGTTTCAAAGTTTCAAATGCCTTTTCTTGCTCTTCACCCTATTTAAAGGTCTTATCTTTTCATATTACTTTAATAAATGGGGCGTCTATGGTGTTAAGTCCTTTAATAACCCTTTTATAAGAACTATTCAATCCATGAAAACTTCTTACATCGCCAATGGATTATGGAGTTAGCCAATTTTATGTATTATCTCTCTTAGATTAATTGACTTTAACACCCCAAGAGATATTAACAAAGTCTAAGAAAATAACTTCATTCACAAACAAAGAGCATTTATTAGCAAATAATTTCTCCTTCCTGAGCACCTAAAAAACGTACCTCAAATGTGTAGCATGATCATCCAGGGACTTGCTATAAACTAAGATATCATCACAATACACAAAAATAAATTTCCCTTTAAATAGTTTAATCACATGATTCATTCACTACATAAAGGTAGTAGAAGCATTGGAGAGCCTAAATGGGATAACCATTTATTCATAGATACGAAATTTGGTCTTGAAGGCGGTTTTTCATTCATCCTAGTTTGATGATATCCACTTCTAAAGGTCAACATTTGAAAAAATATAAGAACTATTCAATTCATATAATATCCCAACAATCAACACATATGTGCCATGTCCCATCTTTATTTGGCACAAATAATAGCAAGACCATACATAAACTCATGCTTTCTTGATGTATCCTTTGTTAAGGAGTTCTTCAATTTGCCTTTGGAGCTCTTTGATGTCTGTTGGATTAGTTTGGTAAGATGGTTTGTTGGTCAACTGAGAACCCGACACAAATTCTATTTGATGCTCAATTACCCAAAGTGAGGGTAATCCTTGTGGTATTTCCTTTGGAAATACATCCTCAAATTCCTACAAAACAAAATAAATAGAATGGGAAAGAGGAAAAGTAGAGTGGTTAGTATGAAAATTATGGGATAGGAGAAACATGTGCGCTTCAACATCATGTTTGTTGAAGATATACTTGTTCCTAGAAAACATCACCATAGGACTCTTCCCTTTCAACCTCTTTTTGTCCTCTTCTTCATCCTTCTTCGTTTGGGTCTCTAACTCGCCGTCTTTCTTACCTTTTTTTCAACTCTCTTACTCATTACTGAACCTCATTTACTTGAGATGGTGAGAGTGGATGGATTTTGAACTTCCAACCATTCAACTCAAAAGAATACCGATTAGTCCTTCCATCAAGCTTGGTTGAACGATCATATTGTCAAGGACACCCAAGAAAGATATGATAAGCTTGCATAGGTATCATATTATAAAGTACCTTATCATGATAATTTCCAATCTTAAATTTAATCACCACTTGTTTAGTCACCTTTAACAATCCACATTCATTTAAACATTTGAGCTTATATATTGTGGCATGTTTGGTAGTGGGTAAATTTAAGAAATCAACTATTGTAGGACTAGCCATATTAGGACAAATCATACTATTAGCGACAAATAAGTAGACATTCTCTTTGATAAAACATTTAGTATGGAATAGATTATCTTTCTAAATAGGATTATCTAATGCCTTACTAATCAATTTTTGTCTCACAACAAAGTTTGGGACTTCAAACTCTCTGTCTTGAGACCAAGCAACCTTATTATTTTTCTCTACTTGCTCATCTCCTTCAAATGTTTTTCCATCTTGGGCATTTTATTATTCTCATTCTCTTGCCCTACCTCCTCTCTAAGGTAATACAACCTCCCTTATCTAATAGTCATATTCCTTTGGTTAGGATATTCACTTTCTTTGTGTTCCCACCCTTGATATTTAGGACATTAAAAGCCATTTGGATTGGGATTTGGATATTTGTTACCTTCAATTTTTGGTGGGTACTTTTGAGTAGTCTTTTCCATGGGTTTTTTGTCATAGTACTTGTTTATATCCTTGCCTTTATTCCACTCAGTTGATGGTTGAGCGACCTCTTTGTTCTTAATCCATAGATTAGTGAATAAATACCCTTTGTATTTACATGATGACCTCTCCTTGATATCTCTCTCAACCTTTAAAACCGCTTGAAAGATGCCTTTGAGTGTGGGAAACCTATTACAAGTAATGTACGAGGCAATCTCCTTGTTTAAACCAAACGTAAATTGGATGATGGCATGTTCCATGGTCTCATGATACTAAAGCTTCAAGATTAATTATCATAATTCATTATGGTAGGTCATTAAATCCTTCTCTCCTTTCCTTAGATTGTACAATTTGGCAGTAAATCATGCTTATACCTTTTTGAAACATACTTTTATGTCATGAGTCCCTTCAAAGCATCCCATGGTGGTGGTTGTCCCTTATTCAACATATTTCGAAACCTCTTGGCATAGTCTCACTATGTGTTAGCAAATCCCTCAAATTGGGCTATATCATAGCAACTCTTCTTGGCATTGATAAGATCATTGAATGGAAAGATCCTATCACAAGTGGACTCTCATGCTATATAGGCCTTGGGATCACTTTCTCCCTTACAAGTTGGAAGACTAGTCTTGATTGAGTTGATCCCAAGATCTCGATCACTATTGCCATATTAGTTTTTATTATAGTTCCATCCGTCATTGTTGGAACCGTTAGGGGTTACACCATAAAGTGGGGGACTAGGTCCCTTAGAGTCAATCATAAGTGATAGAACAGAAAAACAACTATGAGGTTTAAAAAAGCAACGCAACGTAGGAAAGTAAAGACACAAGATTTTTACGTGGAAACCCAGGAAGGGAAAAACTATGACTTTCCTCACAAGCACCAAAGAAATCCACTATAATCAACCTCTTAATTATAGTATAGATTTTAGCCTACCTCTAGGATCCTTTTTCTAGTAGTAACTCTATTACAAGCTTATCTTGGTAAATCTACCAAGGACACTCTTTACTGACTAACTCAAATCAACAACAATCTTAGGTAACTCTACCTAAGCACCTCTCTCAATAATAAAACACTACTCTTATAACATGAGTAGTTCTTTAAAAATCAACACTCAAGAACAACTTCAATTTAAGTTCACATAAATAACTAAGAACTTGAGCAATTTTGGAACTGGGATTTTGCTGCCTCACTTCAATCTTTGGAATTGCAAAAACCCATTTGATGAAGAGTCATATCTTCCCTTTTATAGCTTAGTGATGATTTAGGCTGAAAGATCATTGGACCAGTTGTCCAAGTCAGTACAAAATAGGACATGCAAGTTTATTACATAAGAGGACAAAACTATTCAGATGACACATGCTAGCTGTATTGTACCATGCACGTCCAGGGACCTATTCCCTTGCAGTTTAGCTGTTCATCATAAAAAATACATATAGAAAATTTCCCCTTTTTGATGATGACAAAACAAACCATACAATTTGAGCATCAGTATACATTTATCATATTTAATCAGTTTGATTACCACCTGAAGATGAATGTTCTCCCTATCATCATGCTTTCTCCATAATACAACACATGGACCTGGTACCTTGTTGTCATCTTGTAGAAAAACTTCTAAGAAATACTGAGCATATTTTCACACTTCCCTTATCAACATTACTCAATATCCTTATTCATTTATTCAACATCTATTCCTCTTGTCAGCATGCCATTAAAGTCTGCAACTCAATTACTAGACCTTCTTGATACCTATTACATGAACTTAGTATTCCCCCTTTTGGCATCATTGAAAAGGATTAATAGTAACCACAGGTTAGTTAACTTATAGCCACTAGGGAAATACTAACATGAAGAATATCTTTAAGATAGAACTAGATATAGGGCACAAAAGCAGAAAGACATTCATATATTATTTCAGTGCAAGAATTATATATCAAGTTCCATAAAAAAAACCATAGAAGTTGGGAAAAAGTGAAGGATTGTGAGAGAAGGTTTGGAGACATGAGGTCATCTAAGGAGAGAAGCCTCATCTTGAGTTCATCACTTTTCTGATTTTGCACCAGCACTCATCAATTTTTGCTTTTCAAGCATTTATATTTTATTTTACATGTTTTGAAAGCTCTTCTAGGTTTATAATCATGATTTTCTTCTTCTTGGGATTGGTCTTTTTAGAAATCTAGAGTTTTTTAGTAGACGTTTTCTTATTTCTGGCAGAGTAAGTGAGGGAAAGGATTTGTCTTTGGATGTCTGAATTGAGAAGGATTCATAGGGTTAATGCAAAGATGAAAATAATTTTAGTTTTTTCTTAGAAAAGTTTTATGAACATGGGGAGAGAGAATGTGGCCTTTTATAATAGAACAAGAAGAACAACATGCATATTCATGATACTAACTTGAGAGATGGGACCAGGTCCCTCTCTTTCTTTAAGTAATTTCTCATATTTGTTCATACTTCATACGTTTTCTTCCAAGGTTATTCTCGTGGGTGTATACCTAAAAAGGTATGATACTAAGTTAGATTAACAACTACCTACTTTACCAAGGATACCTATCTCCTGATCATAGCCAATTTTGTGGAGAACTGCTGATTCACATGGCAGATTAGGTCATTTTGATTAGGCCTAAGCTCATACTATACTTAAAATATTATTCTTTATGAAGTGCCTTAGTAAAGATATCTACTATCTAATCCTCAATCTTGTAGAACTTCATGTAGATTGCCTCTTTCTCAACATTATCTCTCAAGAAGTGATGCCTCGTATTAATGTGCTTAGTCTTTTTATGTTGCACCAGATTCTTGGCCATGTTTAGAGCACTTGTATTGTCATACAATAGAGGGATGGTATCTGAGATAATATCAAAGTATTTCAATTGCTACTTGATCAATAGCAGTTGATCAAAACAAGAAGTTGCAGCAATATATTCAACCTCAGTAGTAGATAGAGCAACTAAATTTTGCTTCTTTGAACCCTAGAAAATTAAGGATGAGCCAAGAAAATGTGCCATTCCTGAAGTGCTTTTTATATCTACTAAATATCCAACATAGTAAGTATTAGCATAGCCTACTAAGTCAAAACTGTCTCTTGATGGACAGTATAGGACCAGGTCCCTTATCCCATTCAGATACCTAAGAATTCTTTTTGTAGCTTTCAGATAGGACACCTTTGGGCATGCTCGAAATATAACACATATTCCACACTGAAAACAATGTCAGGCCTACTTTCAGTGAGATATAGCAAGGATCCAATAATCCCTCTATACATTATTTCATTCCCTGAATGACCTAACTTATCATTGTCCATTTTTGAGCTGGTTCTAATTAGGGTGTCAATTGGCTTGGCATCTCTCATGTTATATTTCTTTAGTAGCTCCTTGATGTACTTCTCCAAAAAAATCATTGTCCCTTGAGAAGTTTGCTTATCTGGAGACCTAAAAGTAAGCTTAATTCGCCTATCATACTCATTTCAAATTCACTTCCCATTAGTTTAGCAAATTATTCACATAGGGATTCAGAAATAGCTTCAAAGATTATGTCATCAACATATATCTGAACAATTAATAGACAGCTACCTCTGGTTTTTAAGAATAGAGTATGGTCTATTTTTCCTCTTTTGAAGCCATTTTTCCAGGAGAAACTTTGAGAGTCTCTCATATCAGGCCCTCGGTGCTTTCTTTAACCCATAAAGAGCTTTGTCCAATTTAAGTACACGATGAGGAAAATCTTTATCTTTAAAACTTGGAGGTTGTTTGACATATACTTTTTCTTTTAGGTTTCCATTCAGGAAAGCACTTTTGACATCAATCTGAAATAGTTTGAATCCCATATATACAATAAATACAACAAGAATTTTGATTGTCGCTATTCTTGCTATAGAGGCAAAGGTCTCATCATAGTTAATCCCTTCTTCCTAGTTATAACCTTGAACAATCAACCTTTCTTTGTTTATATTGATAGTTCCATCTTTATCTTTCTTATTTCCTTACACCTATTTGGTTCCAATAAATGTTCTGTAAATAGGCCTTGGGATTTGTCAACAGGCCTAGGGACCAGATGCCATACTTTTCTTCTTTTAAATTGATGTGGTTCTTCTGGCATTCCTTTAATCTAATCAACATCTTTCAGGGCCTCTTTTACATTCTTAGGCTCAATTTGGGATAAGTAGGCTGAAAATGTCATAGTATTCCTGGCTTGAGAACTTTTTTAGGCTCCTTTTTACAAGGGTGTAGTCAGGTTCTCTAGGGGGTGAGAGGACTTATGTCTCCGATTTTGACTTTTGAGATTGATACCACTGGGACTAGGTCCCTGTGAATTTTAACTAGCTTCCTCTGGTTGTTCTTCTAGTGGAGCTGCAATTTATAGCTGAGATCCTGGATCATCATTACTGTCATCCCTTTTATCTGCATCATTGATCCTTCAATCATCATCTTTAGTAACACCCTTTTGAACAGGAATGAGTTCTTCTTCTTTTAAGATTCCACCATCTTCAGTGTTTATTTGACTTCAAAACTCATCAAAGATCACATGAATACTTTCTTCAACACACAGAGTTCTTTTGTTGAATACTCTGTAGTCCTTGCTAGTTGAGGAGTAGCCTACAAGCACAACTTCATCATTCTTGTAATCAAATTTTTTCAATTCTCTTTTACCATTGTTTAGCACAAAACATTTGCATCCAAAAGGTCTGAAATAGTCTATCCTAGGCTTTCTATTGAATAGTAGCTCATATGGGGTTTTATTTAGAAGTGATCTAATCAAACACCTATTAGTCACATAACAAGCAGTATTCACTACTTCAGCTCAGAATTCTTTGGAAGACCACTATCAATTAGCTAGTCCTTGCAATCTCTATGAGAGTTGTATTTTTTCTTTCAACAACTAAATTTTGTTGTAGAGTTCTGGGAAAGAAAAGTTGTGACTTATTCCATGCTCAGTATAGAATTCATCAAATTTAGAATTCTCAAATTCATTTCCATGATTTGACCTAAATTCAACAATTTAGCCTTACTTGGATTTTCTTGACAAAAGCCACAAGAACCCCATATGTTTCATCCTTGGTTCTTATAAACATTGTCCAGGTGAACTTGGAATAGTCATCTATAATGACCAACATATATTTCTTCCCTCCTCTACTTTGGACTTTGATGGGTTCGAATAAATCCATATGAAGTATTTCAAGGGGTCTAAAAGTACTTACTTGCTTCTTTAATTTGAAGGAGGATCTGGTTTATTTGTCTTTAACACACGCATCACAGACTTTGTTGTCTGGGAATTTCACCTTTGATAGGCCACGGACCAGGTCTGAAATCAACTTGTTCAACAAGAAGGATCTCATATGTTCTAATCTTCTGTGCCGTAGATTTGCATCTTCACTTTGTGCACTTAAACACATTAATTCACCATCAGCCAGAGACTTTAGATGAGCTACGTACATGTTCTTCATCCTTTTAGATTTGAGAATAATTTTTCCAGATTTCATGTTTGATATAGTGTATCTATCAAATGAGAATTTAACCTTATTTCCTTTGTCACAGATTTTAGATACACTTAGAAGACTATACTTTAGCTTATTTACATAGTACATTTCTTCTATTGCATGATGAGGTGATTTCCCAATTTTTCCAACACCTTGGATATAACCCTTTTTGCCATTTCCAAAGGAAAGACCTCCCCCTTGAAGTTCCTTGAGAGTAAGAAAACAATTAACCCTCTCAGTCATTTGCCTAAAACAACCCTATCCATAAACCCATTTAGGTTGTCATTCTTTTTTCTATCATATTTTCTTCTCTATCTTCAATAGTGACAATTAGAGAGATACAAGAACCTAAGATTATCATCTTATCACCATATTTTAGCATGAAATGATCTCCATTCTTCTTGTCTTTATGAGATTTATTTGAGGAGTCTTCCCATGCAGCCAATAACTTCTTTATTATATCACTAACTAAATCTTTTTTTCTTGATTGTTTAGGATTTTGATCATTCTTTTTGCTAAGCTGACCAACCTTTTTTATAGATCTAATAATCTTCATTGTCAGAAGTGCAACTTTAGTGTCTTCTTCACCTATGTTTGATTCTATAGCCTTTAAGGTCAGTAATCTCTTTCTTCTTACTTCTTTTCTTTCCACCCCTAGTTTAGTTATAGCAACCATGATGACTAGAACACTATCGGTATGAACCTTTTAGAGTGAGCCTGCTCTGATACCAATTGTTGGAACTCTTGGGGGTTGCACTACACAGTGAGGGACAGGTCCCTTAGAATCAATCACAAAAGATAGAACAAAAAAACAACTATGAGGTACAAAAAAGCAAGGCAGTGCAGGAAAGTAAAGACACAAGATTTTTACTTTGAAACCCAGGAAGGGAAAAACCATGACTTGCCCTCACAAGCACCAAGGAAATCCACTATAATCAACCTCTTGATTACAGTCTAGATTTTAGCCTACCTCTGGGCTTCTTTCGCTAGTAGTAACTCTACTACAAGCTTATCTTGGTAACTCTACCAAGGACTCTCTTTACTGATTAACTCTAACCAAAAATAAGCTTAGGTAACTCTACCTAAGCATCTCTCTCAATAAGAAAACACTAATATTATAACAAGAGTAGTTCTTTCAAAAATCAGCACTCAAGAACAGTTTCAATTTAAACTCATATAAATAGCTAAGAACCTAAGTAGTTTTGGAACTGGGTTTTTACTGTCTCACTTCACTCTTTGGAATTGCAAAAAAAAACATTCAAGGAAGAAGCATCTTTTCTCTTTTATAATTAAGTGATGATTAGGGCTGAAAGATCATTGGACCAACTGTTCAAGTCAGTACAAAATAGCACCAGCAAGTTTGTTACATAAGAGGACAAAACTGTGTAGATGATGCATGCCAGCTGTACTGTACCTTGCACATTCAGGGACGTCGTCCCGTGTAGTTTAACTGCTCATGATTAAAATAACATATCGTAGTCATCACCTTGGGGATGATTTCCCAAGTTTTCTCTCTCATAAGGCACTATATCAAACCTTCGTCCTCGACCTCTATGACCTTCTTGACCCATTTGTCCATTTCTCTTGTTCTCCATCCACACATCCACTTCATCATTGGTGATGTCTAAGCTACACCTCCTCTTAAAAGATGATATGGTAGTTGCCAAATATAGTAATCCAACAAAGGTTGGGGTCAAATCCCAAGGGAATATGTGGAATCATGGATCTCGATTATAATAATTAATGAACAAAACTGGAAAAGTAAATAGGAGGTTTTGAGTATCAAATTCAGATAGTAGATAATATCAATATCGGTTGTAATCAGTCATAAGTGAACACTAGGGAAGTGTTCTCCCAGGCTTCCTAACTTCATAGGATTTTTGTGCTTTGTTGAACCAACCTGATATCTTGCATGCAAAATTATGTATGTTTTACAATATTTTGGATGAGTATAAGGATTTTACCCTTTACCTTTTAAGTCTCAGGATGTCACCTTACTAACCCTTATATTGATCCTAGTTAACTATTACCTTTTGAGTTTCTAGTTATTAGATGAAATCTAACCATCTTAGTAAGATAAAACATAGAAGTGTGGATCGACAATTAAATTCCAAATTACTGGTGTCTTTATCTTTTCCTAGTCACTGGTTCTCTTTGGGAGTAAGTAGCAATAATCTAAGTGGGACCCTAAACTGTGCACCCATTTAGAAAACTATTATATTGAAGATAAAGCAATGCATGCATGGGTATCGATTCAGAACAACCATATCACTTCCCCTACTTTGTCAATATACCAAAGTTTTCCCAACCCTTGCTATGGGTTTTTAGCCGCTCATACTTATGAAGTAATCAACAACATTCATGATCGAAAGCACAGATGGAATCATAATGATAAGAAGTAGAAAACGCACAACTGCAGTTAATACAAGAGAATCCCAAGATCAAAATCTAATCTTGGAATCAAAATATATTTGTGAATTTCAAAAGTGCATAACTTCTACTAAAAAATACATAAAAGGTAATTTATAGTACATGAGAAAACCCTTAAATCAAAGCCCGAATAAAATAGGAGAAAAAAGATTTGGTGGCCACTTATGATCGCGCCTTGTCCTTGGGCGTAGGTAGTACTTACAGCCAATAGGAAAGGCGTAAGTGGCAACCACAAGTGCTAGAGAAAAATTTCCTATAAGTCAGCTCTCAAAATTTTGGACTTTTGGCATTTACTTTGCCCATATGTGGTCCATAAGTACTACTTGTGGTCCACATATTGACTTAGCAAGTGCTGGGTGTTATCTTTTCAGCTCTTCTTCAATTTTCGCTCATGGTTTTATCGTGAACAAGACGAAAAGTGTTCCAAACATCCATAATTGCTCCAATAAGTAGCCAAAACACCTTTTTTAATCCTTTTTAATAAACTTAGTATCCAAAACATGATTTCCTACAAAACATACCCAAAACGCATCATATCTAACAAAACAACCTCAGAAACTTGTATATTTTCATATTTTTAAGTGTCAAAAGTTCTACATTTCAATAGCACATCAACTCTCTTAACTTAAAACATTTGCATTTCCTCAGGCAACAAAACACAAAAAAACAAAAATGATGCATAACTAAGAGAATCTAAGTTATTCAAGGCAGTCAATCAACAATTTAAGCTCAAAACATAACACCCCCTCCAATCTTACTTTTCTAAACTGACTGGTATGAACATGAAGCACAACTATGTGACAATATGGGATCAAGGTAGGGCATTACATTAGCAATAGACAACCATGCATATGTACAAGTTACATTATCCAAAACAAGCAAATAACTAGCATTATGACTCATGTGCCCTCACAACAAAGAGGTCCTAACTCACTCATATGAAATAATACATGTTAATAAAATGACAGTCAAGAGACACTCGCACTCAAAAGAGAAGTTCCAATCAATATGCATCAAATACCATAGTCTTGCCCTTATTTTCTTTACCTTAGTTTTCAGATAGTCTAGTTAGGATCACTA
Organism: Capsicum annuum; assembly: GCF_002878395.1. Lineage (NCBI taxonomy): Eukaryota > Viridiplantae > Streptophyta > Magnoliopsida > Solanales > Solanaceae > Capsicum > Capsicum annuum. The sequence continues at coordinate 100,167,287 of NC_061115.1, read as the reverse complement.
TAGGATTTTTCTCGGCTTGTAATGTAGCTAAGAGGGGGGGTCTATTATGGTACATATGGACATATTAAGTGACTAAGCCTACTTGGAACTACACTAACCTTGGGGTCTCACTTATTATCTAATTTCTTTTTTATTCCACCCTTATTTCTCCCTTTTTATTCTTTGTTGCACATTCCGGTTGGGTGTGGTTGTTTATTCTTTCTTTTTTACTATTTTTTCTTTTTATTTTTCATATTTTTTCTATCATACCCAGCCCTACTAACTTTTTCTCTTATTTTACCCTTCTACATACCCATTTTACACTATGCACCCCTATGATAGTTACTCTCAACTTAGGTATTTTACTTGAGTTAAGGTGCATAATATCCAAGGAGGACCAGGGCCAAAATAGGTTCATTGTAATCTAAATAGGAAGTGAATAGTTGAAATATGAAAAATAGGTTATGAGGCTCAAAACAGGAATCAAGGGATATAATTCACACATGGAAGGTCATTTAGGGTAAAAGTGGACCAAAATAAAAAACGGCCTATGATCCTTTCCTAGCTGACTATTCTTCAACCTAAGCAAGACTAACTAGTCAAGTTTTGAATTCAACATACAAAGAGAACTAAGTAGCATCTCACACACATGGCACAAAGTTAATATTACCAACTACTACCTATCCGGTTCATGCAATTGTTAGCAAGTGATTATCATGTCCCTAATCCTAATGCCATAACAAGTTCCACAATGTTCACACATATGTACATTCACATAGAATTTTTTGAGGGGTATCATTTTTCTCAAAAATCAATAAAAATATAATAACTACCCTAAATACTTAAAAATCTCCAAATTACAAACAATATAACACAATACAAAATAAAATACAATACGACACAAATTATCCTAGACATGTCAGTTTTAAAACCATACCGAGGTCGATAGGAAAAGAAGCACGACAATAAAAACTCACGGTGGCTATGGTACATTTTACCCCCAGCTAAAAAAATATGCATTATTATCAATGCGCTAAAATAATACAAGACAACGGGAAGTGAGAACAAACCTGGGACACAGTAGGAGTCTATATCATAAGCATCCCCAGATGGGGGCATATCGATTATAGGAGGTGGTGGTGGTGGCGGTGTACCACTAGATAATGCACCAACTTCTGGCCCTATATGCGTCTATTTGTTAACCATTGCAATCTCCATCAAATCATGTCTGGCCCTTTTAACGGCTTGGTCATATGGCATATTAGGATTTTGTAAGTCTCCTATGTGACCTATCTTAGTCCCAACTGCTAGGACCTTCTCATCATCCTCCATGAAGAAATCAAACTATCTCGATGTGTGCAGAGGTGATATCTGAACTATTGAGGGGTATAATTAAGTGGCTTCTACATGGATTTTTATGAGAGAGCATACCTTTGATCTTAATATATCAAAATCCTTCCTCATTTGGGCTAGATCTGGCACATCTGTCTTTTTGAATCGGGTTGTAACCCATCTATCAAACTCATCAAGATATGCCTTGAAGTTATAATGTAACTTAGATAGTTCAGCTCTCTGTGCAGCCTCTCATTTGGCCTCTGCCTACTTAAATATGGTTTGAACCCCTAATATTATTTGCTCATAGATGGAAGTCATCTTGATCTGAAAAACCCTTAATGGAGAACCAGTGTCCCTCTGATTATCCACTAAGCTCTGCAAGAACTCTTAAGATATAGTGATCTCACCTATAGTAGGAGCAGTAGTGAATGGGTGAGTAGGCTCTAAAGATACTTCAACCGACTCTGAGATTAAAGCCGAGGCTGATAAAGAAGTAGCTAGTGTCCTCTTGCCCTGCGTACTTAAATCTGGAGCCTCTCTCTTCTCTTTTATATCTATATCAACACTGATACCAACATTGCCTCTATGTGTATCACCGAGCTCTGTGGAAATTGTTGGGCTTTTAGTTTGGGACCCAGGTACTGCATCTAGCTCTATAGATCTCCTAGGAAGACCTGGGCATGCCTGATCCTTTATACTCTTTGTCTATGTAGTAGATGTCATACGTACCCTCTCATATACTCCCAGTATCTCAGGTACATTGGCCTCATCGCATAATCTCAGAATCATGCAAAGGAATGGCAGTTTAGTTAGCTCCCCAAATGCTCTATCATAGATCTCTTGCCGGAGGATGGCTGCAAAATCAATAGCATATCCGGCCATTATAGTAGCAACCAGGGTGGCTTTCTCCCAAGTCAACAAAATATTTGAAGCTATAGGGAACAATCGATATCTGATTAGCAACTACCAAAATGTGGCCTCATATGTCAGCAGGACTTTCTTGATCACACAATAACCCTTAATCCATAGGGTCGCATCACCTAAAGGTAAAATATAGCCGGTTATCCACCTAGCCATCATGCCCTCTCTCGTCTGTGCTCAGACTCTTGTATAATATTTTGATCATGTGTGACTCTCAGTATGTAGCTATAATAAGCTGTAGATGTGGGAGTAATATAATCAAGACCAAAAATGACCTAACGAATAGTCTCTGCAAACTAATTAACTCTGACCCCTCTCACAAATGTATTATCAAGTTATGGCTGCTCTATGACTCTTATTGGGCCTGGCAACCCACGCATGGAAATATCTACTATGGCACGATATTATGCATAAAACTCAGGTACCATGGTCGGGCTGTAAAAATCGAGTGGTCTGATCATCCACTCTTGATATCAATCAAATGCAGCCCATAACTATCGTACTCACTTCATTCTAGATAGAGAGATCCATCGCCCCTCATAAATAAACCTCTTAGGCCTGCCAGTATCTGAGATACGACTGTCTATATCATAGAGATCCAACGCTCCTTATAAATAAGCCTCTTAGGACTGCCAGTATGTGAGATACGACTATCTATATTATAAACCTACCGCATATCCTCTACACACCACTTCGGAGGTGCCTTCATGGCATGTATGGGTGTAGGACTCTGCTCCTACTATACTGGTGCCTCAAGGAAAGCCTTCTTTATACCCTTCTCAGACTGGGGTACATTTGACAGCTATACATGTGTGGTGGTTCCCTCCACAAACTAGGGTATGTTGGCGTAGTCCATTTTGCCATATGATGCACAGAACAATAAATGTTGGTCAAAGTCAATTATAAGACTTTTTTACCATCTAAGAACCACAAACACACACAAATCATTCTGAATCACATTGGAAACTGTGTTAATCATTCCCATGCCCTAAAATATCACGTAGCAATCACGGGGAGGAGTATAATGGTCAAAATACATAAAAATAAAAAATTCATAGAATTAAGCTCTTATAGGATATTAAAAGTCCAAAGCAATTAAATAAGGTAAAATACAATGCTAGAAACGCTAATAATTGTTGAATTAGTAATTTTCATTGATGAATTTTAATAACCAGAATAATATTTAGAAAAGGGAAAATTTAGTCCCTAAAAAGGTATATAATGATCGGAGTCTATGTCATTGCTAGAGAGTTTTTAATGACCGATTTGAAAATCCCGATTGTTAACTTTTAACGTCAAAGCTTTTAGTGACAGGTGACTATCAATTTTTTCTAATCGTTATAAACCTCTAGCGACCATATTTGGACTTATAACGATCTAATTTTTTTCTTGCTAAAACCCTTTTTCCTTGTAGTGATATCTGTTGTGGTAGGTAGGGGTGTTCATGGATCGATTTGGGTCTGTTATAGGTTAAAACCATAACCAAACCAACTTAGTCAGTTTTTAAATTTCTAAAACCAAACCATTACAAGAAAATAACCATCGATTTAGTTCGGTCTCGGTTTATAAATTTAGCTAATGATACATATTAAATTTAAAAAAAAAATCCAATACAATATATGAGATGCCAACCAAGTATTATTCCTTAACCTTGAAACTAAAATGTCAATTCATTGTTATACTTAGGCAACGCCATGAACAACACCATATGAACGCTTCTACAAAAAATATTTAGAAGCTACATATAAGTGTATGATATGTGAACTCCCCAAACGGTGAACACATATTTTTTTCTCAATAGGGACCAAAAAGAAAGTTCAAAACTAGCGATTATCTATAGTCTAATGAAACTTACCTGTAAAATCTCATAGACAACAAGATAATTTTCACAATTACTATCATATGTCATTCAACGTGCAAAAATTATTTTGAATCTCATAAAGTACTGTCAATTAGATGGAGACATATGACTAAAGTGCTACGGCTAAATTTAAATTCATGATTAAAATTTAAAATGTAACAAATATTTATATTTTATTCATGAATAATATATATATATATATAAATTATCGGTTCAATTTGGTTATTTTATCGATTATTTTAGAGTAAAACCAAAACCAAACTACGTAAGTATCTCTTTTTAAAATCTAAAACCAAATCAAACCAAATGTCATTTTTTTTATCGATTTGGTTTGGTTCGTGGTTTGGTTTAGTTTTTAACCAAACCGTGAACATCCCTAGTTGTAGGAGGTGAGACGTATCTTATAAAATTAGTTGGGTGTGCACAGTGGATTCAAACAACATAGTTATTGATATATATAAGGAAAAGAGCTTGATATATCCCTCAACTTTACAATTTAGAGTTGATATATCCTTCATTTAAAAAGTGATTCATATATACCCATATTGTCACCCAAATGGCCAGATATACCTTTTTGGTTGATGACGTGAAAAAGTCAATTTTAAATTTATATTTTAAAATTTTTTATTAAAATAAGAGAAAATAGCCAAAGACACCCCCAACCTATATTCGGATTTCCAACTACACACTTACTTCATGGGAGTCCTATCACCCTCCTGGACTATTTAAAATTATAATTATTTTCTCCCTGAATGTTTATGTGGCATAGTGAGTGTATTTCCCTCTCTCAAAGACAGTGAAAATCAAAAAACAAATATTAAAACTATATTTTTTATTACTTTTTTTTCTCTAATTTCTTTTCTTCTTCTTAGCAACTTAATGTTCATCCATGGCATCTACTAAAATTCACCATCATTCTCTATGAAAATACAGTCGCCATAGCCGATCAAAACAACACAACTCATTGACAATAGTTTACCCAACAATTTCACTCTTTATAATCAAAATCTATGAACTCAAAATCTTTCAAATCAAAGCAAATTTAAGCTTGAATAAGCTTAATATAGTGACACCCAATTAATTTTTGTCAATAAATTTTTTATACTAGAAAAAAATTTGGTTCTATATCAATATCCGGCCCAACCCATTAGAAGTTTTGTTAATTGCATGTGTTGTGATGTAATTTCTCTCGGATTTGAAGCTCAAGCTCCTTCAATAGTGTTTTACAGAAGTTCTTCAAGTTTCACCTAACTAATTTAGTGGATAAACTTAAATTCAACTCCAAATAATATTCTCAACTATTTTTTACAACTCTTCATTTTCCTGTAAATATGAAATTGTAGAGGACTTACTTGTTTATTTTATATGTTTTTTCTGAAAAATTTGATGCAAAATTATCCCAATTCCTTTTCAAATCATTCCAGATTTTTATATGAACTTCCCTCAATATTTCAATTCTATTGATATATTATCCACTTAAAATGGAGCTCATTGTGACAAGTCAAAATTGAAATTCAAGCTTTAGAAGAAGCTTTAATGGTGATTTTCAATTGGCCTTCATATTTTCAACCTCAAGCTTCACTTTCAGTCCACAAAGAGCTCTAAACAATGATATGCTTTTCAAACCATCAACCAACTCATTTGCTCCCAATTCATGAATATAGATTCGAAAATTGCACATTAAAGCTCGTCGATTTCTATGGAGTTCCAACATTCTTCAGATCCCAAAATTGTTGCTATATTTTCGAACTCACTCAACTCAGTGTTTTCATCTTCAAGTAATTACCAACCAACAATGTAATCAAGAATTCTCAAATTTGAAGATCTAAAACTTCCATCAACAAATTTTTATATTTTGACCTTTAGTGGAGTATTAAAAATAATAAATTAAAAGGGAGAAAGAATAAAAAATATTTTAAATAAAATTTACATGTGGTAAATACGTGTCAAGCAAGTGGGTTTCACCAGACAATGTAAATGTGGTTGTGACTTTTTAAGAAAGTAATAATTTCAATTTTAAATAGCTTGAGGGGGTAATAGAACTCCCGTAAAGTATAAGTGTGTAATTGGAAATTTGGATATAGATTGGGAATGTTTTTGGCTATTTTCTCTTAAAATAAATCATATAGGGTATATTTGATTTTTCTTGCAACTTTCAGAGGTATATTTGATCCTTTGAATTTATGATTTGCATGATCAAATTTATTTTTTGACTATCTTCTTGTAAAATCTACCATAAATGCCCCAATATGTTTTACAGATACAAAAAATAAATTATACTTTTTTCTCTTTTATTCTTTTAACACTTTTTTCTTTTATTTATCTTATTTTTACACTAAAGATTAAAAGAAAAATAATAAAATAAGAATAAGAAATTCAGATAATGATAAGTAAATACATCTATGTGGAGATATCCAAATTAGCCGTTTGAATCAAAGACGTCAAAAAAAAGGTCCCGTATGAGAATGACCAATTATACCCAAGACCCATGAACTTTGTAAGAAGGCATAATACACAAATATCTTTTAACTTGAAATCAAATTATAATTATGTTCTTTAACTTTGTCAGTACACAAGTAGACCCTTTAACTATATAAAAGCTGAACAAAAAAATACTTTAATTCTGCAACTTACATGCGTGAAACTGATCACTCGTACGTGATTTATTAATCCACTCAGATGCTACCACGTAATAAAAAAGATACATTATAACTATGCCGTTTAACTTTGCCAGTATACAAGTAGGTCCTTTAACTATATATAAGTTGAACAAAAAACACTTCAATTCTAACTCTAACGTGCGTGGTTTTGAGTGTATACACACATTTTGTTAGGTAGGATTGAAGTATTTTTTTGTTTAGCTTTTGTAAATTTGAAGGACCTACTTGTGCACTAGTAAAGTTAAAGATCATAATTATAATTTGGTATCATTCTTTTTATGTATTATACCCTATAAATATATTATCCCTCGTAAGAATGATAAAATATACCCTATATGAATTTTATTTTAATTTAACTTAAAAAAATTTAATTGAAAATTAATTTTTTCAGAGGTTTTTTCTATTAGAGTGCCGTGAGCTAGTAAAATAACTAGGTCCCAATTTGGTGTGTTGTTATTATCTACAACTTGTGGAGGAGACCAACCACTGTCCAAATAATAAGTACTCCCTTTATATCATTTTATACGTCGTTATTTAATCGGGCATAAAATTTAAAAAGTAAAAAAAAAATTTAATAATATTTATTAAATTGTTCTTTATTAAAAAATATACTACTATCTTTTTTTAGTTAAGTGGAATAAATAAAAATAAAAAGGTAATTATATTTTTAAATAATTACTAAATAAGAAATAATGATAATTTTTTAAAAATAAATAAATAAAAAAACGATCACACATGGAACGAGGAGCAATACTTATTTTCAAAACAAAAACAAAACCAAAACAAATCAAATTATCAGTTGGTCAAGTTTTCAGGAAGCATTTCATAGGCAATTCTCCCCCTAGGACTGACTAGTCAGCAATGGTGATTATCTGCCGTGAAATATCTCCTTTGCCGGCGAACTGCATATCGTATTCACCTTTTGTTCAAGTGGATAGTTGTTTACCCAGTGCTGCTTCTTGTTTAAGGTTCCCACCCAAGAATTATTCACTAGTAGCTAGATGCTCCTTGAAACCATCTATAATGCGTGGAGCATTGGTCACTTCTACGCCTCAACAAGTGGAGGTCTCCACATATCCTGTTATTGGTGAAGCCAAAATTGGTGTTTTGTTGCTTAATCTTGGTGGTCCTGAAACTCTTGAAGATGTCCAGCCCTTTTTATTCAATCTTTTTGCTGATCCAGTAAGTTAGTTAAATCTTGTTTTTGAGTTAGTAGTATCCTTTCGAGCACATCCAATGATACAATTTAATCATGTCCAATTTAAAAGGAAAATGAAAGGCTTGAATTGAAATTACTAGTGATTCTAAAGGCATATTCAAAGGCAAATTAGAGTGGAAGCATCCTTTTTGTGATTTGGAAATAACACCTCCCACTCTTTGTTTAATGGTTCTTATAACTTGGATGTTTGGTTTAAATAGGATATTATTCGACTGCCAAGATTGTTTCGGTTTCTGCAAAGACCACTGGCCCAATTCTTATCTGTTGCTAGAGCACCCAAGAGCAAAGAAGGTTATGCTTCAATTGGTGGTGGTTCTCCTCTTCGACGGATAACTGATGCTCAGGCATGAATTTATATGGTTTGATGATTGTTGATTAATGGTGTGGTATTTAATAAGTAGGAATAAATGTTGATCCTGCAGATGCTTATGATGGTAGATTTCTAGATTTTCTTTTGTTAAGTGACAGTGTTTTACCTTAATGGTGAAATGTTTTGGACAGTGCTGAGTTCCAGTGCTTAATGATGGAAACACTTGCTAAGGCTATTCTTAATATGACTTTTGCCATTTATGTTTTACTGAGAGAAATCTTTTGCTGTTGGTGCTGTTTCCTGTGGTTGATTTGTATTTGAGCTGTACAATGTTTTTCTACATTTATTTTCATGGCTCCTGCATTAAATTCTGCCTTTTTAATAATTTAGGCTGAAGCCTTGAGAAAAGCTCTGTGGGAAAAGAATATGCCTGCAAAGGTGTATGTTGGTATGCGCTACTGGCATCCATTCACAGAAGAAGCCATTGAACAGGTTTCTTGTTTCTTTTATTTTCATTTGTAAACTTTTCCATTGACTTTTATGGTTGATTATATGATTTGTGGTACAATTAGCTGTTTTCTTGAGTCTACCATAGTCTCGTTGAGCAAAATAAGTGGTAGCATTTACACTTTCAACACTCTTGTCCCCTGATTTTGAAGTATAAGCTTGCTACAACTTTGCATAACCCCTTTGCCCCATGGGGGTTTACTGTAGGAGCTGTGTTTACACTACTACAGAATCATATCATATTAGGGGTTAGATGATGGATTCACGGTCATCAAATTTTTCCAACAACTATATCATAGGATCTGTAGAATCTTTTGGAGGATTATAATTCTAAAGCTAATTAATAAATAGGCTGATATTGGCCAGGCATGCATTCATGATCGAGTGTAATCAACAACAAATAATAACTACAAAGTTCTTAAGTGGAGCTTACGGTGGTACTAAGAAGTAAGAATGGTGGGGAACCGGGAAAAGATGGTTGAGGGTGTGTATGGCTGGGAGAAGAGGCTCGTATCTTCCTGAAAGGGATTAGGCCAGCTAGCCGTATCTCCCTCTGGAATTGTCCCAAGTTGAAGCGTACCAAGTGGGAAAGCTACTTAGGCCTCTCTTGTTTTTATTAAGATAAATACTATGTTTGTCTGTATCTAAATACATATTTGTGTGAAATAATGGAGAAAAATATTTTGCTGTCCTTGGGCTAGGCCATTGTGTGCTTTATATCGGCCTCAGTGTATTCTCACCTTGACCCTTAGTTCTGTATATATTTATTTCTTTATTTTTCTAGCATCTGGTGAGCTTGAATTCTGCTTGCATTTTGTGCTTTGAGTGTGCCTTTTATTGTTACTAACTTATTGCTGTTAGTAGCCTCCGCTGTACTTTGGGGTTGAGTAGTGGCTTAGGTGGCTCATGGTGGAATAGGGTCATGTCTTGGGGTTCCTAAGGGTCATGGGGGGCGGGGGTGGGATCGGGGGCTGGTGTTGGGGTAGGTCTGAAATACAGAGTGCGAGGTATAAAAGGAGGGGATAAGAGAGTTGATAGTCTGAGGATAGGGTCGTGGAACATAGGCACCCTTCAGGGTAAGTCCATAGAACTGGTTAAGATTCTTAGGAAGAGAAGGATTAATATTGCGTGTGTCCAAGAGACTAAGTGGGTAGGTTCCAAGACTAGGGATGTAGACGGATACAAGTTGTGGTATTCAGGTAGTGATAGACATAGGAATGATGTAGGTATCTTAGTGGACGAAGAGCTTCGGAAGCAGGTAGTAGAGGTTAAAAGGGTTAGTGATAGGGTTATGACTATCAAGTTGATCCTTGGGGGGTCACTTGGAACTTATGTAGTGCATATGCGCCACAGGTGGGCCTGGACGAGGAAGAGAAGAAGAGTTTTTGGGAGGTTTTGGATGAGGTGGTTAGAGGCGTGCCTAGTTCGGAGAAACTTTTCATAGGTGGTAATTTCAATGGGCACATCGGGTCTTTGCCGTTAGGGTACAATGATGTGCATGGAGGCTTTGGGTTCGGGGTTAGGAATGCTGAGGGAGCTGGTCTTTTGGATTTTGCGAGGTTGGTGGTAGTGAATTCCAGCTTTCCGAAGAAGGAAGAGCATTTGGTCACTTTTCGCAGTAGGATAGCCAAGACTCAGATCGACTTTTTACTGCTTAGGAAGGGGGATAGAGCTTTGTGTAAGGATTGTAAGGTAATCCTGAGTGAGAACCTTGCGACCTAGCATAGACTACTGGTGATGGACTTGTTATCCTAAAAGGCAGGATGAGGCGGGGTGGGAAGGGTCGGCCTAGGTAGGTGGGGCAGCCTGACTCCGGTTAATACTTTGGAGATTGGGGTGAAGTTGGAGGGGATGGGAGTGTGGGAGTGCAGAGGCGACGTGGATAGTATGTGGGATAAGGTTGCTGGTTGCATCAGGGCGTCTGCTAGAGAGGTGTTGGGTGTTTCGAGGGGCGGTTCTGGCCGGTATCGGGGGGATTGGTGGTGGAATGAGGAGGTTAAGAAGAAGGTCGAGACGAAGAAGGCGGCTTATGTTAAGTTGGTTGAGAGTAAGGATGAAGAAGAGAAGTGGATGAGTAGAGAAGAGTACAAGTTAGCAAAAAAGGAGGCTAAGTTAGCAGTCACGGCTGCTAAGACAATAGCTTTTGAAAGTTTGTATAAGGGGTTAGAGGAGAAAGGCGGGGAGAAGAGGATGTTTAGACTTGCCAAGGTTAGGGAGCAGAAGGATCGTGATCTCGACCAGGTGAAATACCTTAAGGGGGAGGATGGCAGAGTTTTGGTGGAGGACCACCTCATTAAGAAAAGATGGCAGTCCTATTTTCATAGGATCTTGAATGATGAGAGGGATAGAGGTGTTGTGTTAGGGGAGTTGGAGGATTTTGGGGAGGGTCGTAACTTTGGTTTTTGTCGGCGTTTTAAGGTAGATGAGGTCAGTGAGGCCATTCGCAAGATGCGGAGGGGCAGGGCGATGGGGCCCGACGAGATACTGGTAGATTTTTGGAAGTTCTCTGTCGGGTCAGGGTTGAAGTGGCTGACCAACTTATTTAACAATATTTTCAAGTCAGCAAAGATGCCTGAGGTGTGGAGATGGAGCACGATGATCCCTGTTTATAAGAACAAGGGTGACATTCAGAGTTGCAACAACTATCGGGGTATTAAGTTGTTGAGTCACACGATGAAGATTTGGGAGAGGGTGGTGGAGTGGAGGTTGAGGAAGATTGTGTTTATCTCAGCGAATCAGTTTGGTTTTATGCCTGGTCGCTCCACGACTGAGGCAATTCACTTTGTGCGGAGACTGATAGAGCAGTATAGAGAAAGGAAGAGGGATCTTCACTTGGTGTTTATTGACTTAGAAAAAGCGTATGACAAGGTCCCTAGGGAGGTTCTTTGGAGATGCATGGAGGCGAGAGGTGTCCCGGTGGCGTACATCAGAGCGAGAAAGGACATGTATGAGGGAGTGAAGACTCGGGTAAGGACAGTGGGAGGAGATTTTGAGCATTTCCCGATTTTGACAGGGTTGCACCAGGGATCAACTCTTAGTCCGTTTTTATTCGCTTTGGTGATGGATGTGTTGACGCGAAAAATACAAGGTGAGGTGCCTTGGTGTATGCTTTTCGCAGATGATGTAGTTTTGATTGATGAGTCGCGACAAGGGGTTAATGATAAACTGGAGGTTTGGAGGCAAGCCTTGGAGTCTAAAGGTTTCAAATTGAGTAGGACCAAGACGGAGTACTTGGAGTGCAAGTTTAGTGACTCGAGGCAAGAGCAGAAGGTGTTAGTGAAGTTGGATTCCCAAGCGGTTTGCAAGAGGGAGAGTTTTAAGTATCTCGGGTCTACGATTCAGGGAAACAGAGAGATAGATGAGGATGTCTCCCACCGTATTGGGGCTGGTTGGTTGAAATGGAGGCTCGCTTCAGGAATTCTATGCGATAAGAAGGTGCCCCTCAAGCTGAAAGGCAAAATTCTTTAGAGTTGCAGTCCGGCTTGCTATGTTGTATGGAGCGGAGTGTTGGCCAGTTAAGAATTCTCATATACAAAAGCTAAAGGTGGCAGAAATGAGGATGTTGCGTTGGATGTGTGGATTCACTAGAGTTGACAAGGTTAGGAATTCACTAGAGTTGACAAGGTTAGGAATGATATTATTGGGGAGAAGGTGGGAGTGGTGTCAGTGGAGGAAAAGATGCTGGAAGTGAGGTTGAGATGGTTTGGTCATGTGATGAGGAGGGGCACGGATGCCCCAGTTCGTAGGTGTGAGCGGTTGGCCTTGGATGGCTTCAAGCGGGGTAGGGGTAGGCCGAAGAAATACTCGAGAGAAGTGATTAAACGTGACATGGAGCAGTTACAGTTGACTAAGGACATGACCCTGGATAGGAAGATATGGAGGAATAGCATTAGGATAGAGGGTTAAGGGTGTGGTTGAGGCGTTGTCAGTATTTAGGTGGACTTTGGGGTCTTGTGTTTGGCAACGTGCAATTTTCTGTGGATGTCGTACCGTTGTTATTTTATTGTGTTCTAGGATTTTCATGCTTTTGTATGCTGTCTTCTAACTTGAGCTGGGGGTCTATCGGAAACAGCCTCTCTACCTCTTTAGAGTTAGTGGTATGGACTGCGTACACTCTACCCTCCCCAGACCCCACTATGTGGGAATATACTGGGTATGCTGTTGTTGTTATTGTTTACATAATTACATTGAGACCATATTTAGGGACACTGCATTACAATCCTTTTCCTAGTAGGATTTTATATACTATTTTTATTCCTACTCATATTCTGACACTCCCCCTCAAGCTGGTGCATACAAGTCATATGTACCTAGCTTGTTACAAATGTAATTAATACGAGGACTAGTGAGGGACTTGGTGAAGATATCTGCAAGTTGATCACTTGACTTCACTAATTTTGTAACAGTATCTCTCGAGAGTATCTTTTCTCTGTTAAAGTGACAATCAATCTCTATGTGTTTTGTCCTCTCATGAAACGGTAGATTTGATGTGATATGAAGGGTTGCTTGATTATCACATACAAGTTCCATCTTATCGGTTTCTCTAAATTTTAGTTCTCGCAGCAACTGTTTTATTTAAACTGGCTCACAAGTTGCTATATCCATTGCTCGATATTCTGCTTCCGCAGTAGATCGAGCAACCACTCTGTTTCTTACTCTTACAGTACACCAAATTACCTTCTACTAAAACATAATATTCGAATGTAGAACATCTATCAGTGCGTGATTCTCCTCAATCAGCATTTGTATGTATATCCAATGATATGCTCATGACTTCAATCCTCGAAGAGTAGTCCTTCACCTGGAGCTGACTTTACATATTATAGAATACAAACAACTGCATCCCAGTAACTATCATAGGGGAAGTCATAAACTGACTTACAACACTCACAGAAAAGGATATGTCAGGTCTAGTCACTATGAGATAATTCAATTTTCCAACCAACCGCTTATACCTTCCAGGATCACTGTGTGGTTTCCCTTGTCCTGGCATAAGTTTAGTATTTGGATCCATAGAAGTGTCAATGGGTCTACATCCCGATCATTTTTATCTCCTCAAGAATGTCTAAGGCATATTTGCATTGAGAAATAACAATACCTGATCTGGACTGAGCAACCTCAAAACCTAGAAAATAATTCAGTCCGCCGAGGTCTTTGTAAAGAATGAATCTTGCGCCTAACTCAACCTCAAACGCTAGTTCATGAGGGGAGGATTGCCTAAGTCCATATAAGGAGACCAATTACCTATCCCTTTTTCGATGTGGGATACTTAACACTCTCCCGCACGCTCAGGCCTCGTTAAGTAGAGCGTGGACAATATAATATGGGGGGCCCAACATTCGTGAATTAAGATTTGGGATGAGCCTAACTCTGATACCATCTTGATCATTGCCGGTGATAACAATATCCTCAACATAAACCACCAAATAAATACACAGATTTGGTTCAGAATGGCGATAAAACACTGAATGATCAGCTCCACTACGAATCATGCCAAACTCCTGAATCACTTTGCTAAACTTTCCGAACCAGGCTCGAGGGGACTGTTTCAGACCATAGAGTGACTTGCGCAATCGACATACAAGGCTACTAGACTCCCTTAAGCAACAAAACCGGGTGGTTGCTCCATATAGACTTCTTCCTCAAGATCATCATGCAGAAAAACATTCTTAATGTCCAACTGATAAAGAGGCCAATGACGAATAACAACCATAGAGAGAAAAAGACGGACTGATGCTAGTTTAGCCACGGGAGAGAAAGTGTCACTATAATCAAGCCCTAATATCTGTGTATACCCTTTGGCAACAAGGCGAGCCTTCAGTTGATCAACCTAACCATCTGGACCAGCATCTTTGACTGTATAAACCCAACGGCAACCAATAGTAGATTTACCTGCAGGAAGGGAAACAAGCTCCCAATTACCACTAGTATGTAAAGCAGACATCTCTTCAATCATAGTCTGTTTCTATCCTGAATAGGAAAGTGCTTCACCTGTAGTCTTAGGGATGGAAATGGAGGACAAAGATGATACAAAAGCATAATGGGGTGATGACAAACGATGATAACTCAAGAAAGTATAATATGAGTTAGCATTACGATTGGATCTTATACCCTTTTGAAGTGCAACTGATTGGCTAGAAGGAGGCAGGTCCGCAGTAGGGGAAGTGTCAGGTGCATGACATGAATTATATGGGACTGATGCTGGATGTTGGCAGCGGTGATAAGTCAAAAGTGGTGGCACTGTAGTTGGAGATGGAGAAGTAACCGTAGATTCCTCAAAGAATGGTATGGGGTTAGACTGGAGGTATGGACAAAACCTTAGAGATATTAAGATGATCAGAAGACGTATAGTAAGGTTCAGATTTAAAGAATGTGACATCAGCGAACATAAGGTAGCGACCCAGATATGGTGAATAACATCGATACCCTTTTTGAACTCGAGAGTAACCAAGGAAGACACATTTGAGAGCACGAGGGGCTTAATTTATCTTTTCCTTGGGCTAAGTTATGAGCAAAACATGTGCTCCCAAAAGCACGAGGGGGGATAAAGTAGAGATATGACTGAGGAAATAGTATGGAATGGGGAACCTGATTCTGGATTGAAGATAATGGCATTCTATTAATGAGATAGCAAGATGCGAGGACTACATCGCCCTAAAAATACAGCAGAACATGGGATTTAATGAGAAGAGTGCGAGCAGTCTCAATGAGATGCCTATTTCTGAGGGGTGTATGGACATGATGTCTGGTGAATGATTTCTTAATGAGTCAAACTCGTGAAACTGGGAGGATAAGTATTCTAAGGCATTATCATTACGAAAAGCACGAATAGAAACACCAAATTAATTTTGTATTTCAGCACAAAAACCTTTGAATATAAAGAAAAACTCGGAATGATCTTTCATCAAGTAAACCCAAGTACATCTTGAAAAATCATCGACGAAAGTAACAAAGTAATGAAATCCTAAGGGTGAACTGACTCTATTAGGACCCCAAATATCAGAATGAACTAATGAAAAAATAGACTCTGAACGACTCTCAATACTACGTGAAAATGCATCACAGGTGTGTTTCCCAAGTTGACACGACTCATACTCTAATGTGGATAGACTAGACAAACTAGGCACCATCTTTTATAGCTTGGATAGACTCAGATGTCTTAAATGTTTGTGAATAAGGTCGGAAGGATCTGTAGCAGAGCATGCTGTGAAGAAATTTGAAGAGGTAAGATAGTAAAGGCCTTGTGATTCATGTCCTATGGCAATTTTTTGTCTCGTTTTGCGGTCCTGCATTAGAAAAGAATCATCAAAAAAGTCATACTACAATCAAGAGCACGTGTCAAACGACTAACAAATGCAAGATTAAAAGGACAACCAGGGACATAAAGAACAGAGTCTAGAGTGACAAAAGATAGGGGTTTAGCTTGTCCAACTCCTTTTGGCTCTGTTCGAATTCCATTAGCTAAAGTAATAGATGGAAGAGATTGTGAATAAACAATATTAGACAGAATTGA
Organism: Capsicum annuum; assembly: GCF_002878395.1. NCBI lineage: Eukaryota > Viridiplantae > Streptophyta > Magnoliopsida > Solanales > Solanaceae > Capsicum > Capsicum annuum. The sequence continues at coordinate 100,150,982 of NC_061115.1, read as the reverse complement.
TTTGTCACCAGAAATATGGTTTGAAGCACCTGAGTCCACAACCCATGATCCAAAGGTAAGAGATTGTGCAGTTAAGGCTATTGGTAGAAATATATGCTTACTTGCTTGATACCGAAGATACTCATTATATTCCTGGTCAGATAAATACACCCGTTGATCATTTGTTGTGTTAGACTGAGCAATATGAGCATTTTTAGGTGGTCGACCATGCAAAGAATAACATATTCCACGAGTGTGTCCCATCCAATTACAATAACTACACTTAGGTCGAGAATAGCATACGCCGCGAGTATGTCCAAACCTTTTACAATAACTACACTTAGGTCGAGATCTTCCAAATCGACCTTCCACCTCGTTGATTCTTCATGAACTCTGACATCTGAGTTTCTGATCTCCTCATTAAGATTCAGATTTAATCATGAAAAAGAAATACTGCTGGAATATGGTCGGGAAAAAGAAAAGTCGTCGGATATAAGATTTGATGTCCGAAAGCTGCTCAAAATCAGAAAATTATCACATGAGCAGCCTTGAAATGAATAAGCGAGGCTACTGGAAAAAAGAAATTGCCAGAAAAGTCGCCGAAATTTAGGTTTCGGCGATCGGAATCTTGAAAGACTTGTCGAAATCTGGAAAAGAGTACCTGGTCGGAGTCAGAATGGATCGGTGACCCCAACGAAAAAGGGATGGGTAATTGATCTCCTTATATGGACTTGGACAATCCTCCCCTCATGAGCTAGTTTTTGAGGTTGAATTAAGCCCAAGATCCATTCTTTACAATATCAATAACTCTAGGAATCTCCGAAGTCATATAGGAGCCTTCTAAATACAATATTCCTCCCCTGTGGAGTCCAAAGCTCTTCAACTATAGCATTAGAAGAGGATGAAATAGTGAACAAATCATGGAATGATCTATTAACGACCTTTTCCCTAACCAGTTGTCTTTCCAGAAGGAGATTTTCTTCCTATTGCCCGGTCTAACCCCTGTATTTGCTATAAACACCTCCCAAAGCTTCCTGATGGATTTCCAATTCCCCACTCCATAAGCAGAAGTCCCTTGTTTAGAGTCTAGTGACCCATTTGTTAACGCCTGCACTGTATAACTTGTCGCCATAATGCTTGCTCCTTAGTTTTATATCTCCAAAGCCACTTCAATAATAGACTCATATTCTGTACTTTGAGATTTTTGATTCCTAGCCCTCCCATCTTCTTACTAGAGGTAAGAATATTCCACTTGACCAGATGCAAACTTTTGCTACCCATGTTCCCTTCTCAAATAAAATTTCTTCTCAGCTTGTCTATGTTTTTCCTCACCTTGTCTGGAATGGGAAAAAGAGACATTATGTAGGTGGGACGGGAGTCCAAACACTAATGACTAGACTGACCCTTCCCACTAATGACAAGTTTTGGGCTTTCCATCTTGCAAGCCTCCTTTCACATCTATCCAGTACCCCTTCTCATATATCAACTTTGTTTTTTGAGCCCAAATAAAGATCCAAATATTTGTAGGTAGAGCACCCAGCTCACAACCTAGAATTCCTGCTAGAATGTAGTAGTTTGGGACTTCTTTTGTAGGAAACATTTGGCTCTTCGTCCAGTTTACATGAAGTCCGAATATACCTTCAAAAACAGTAAGAATCAACTCAAATGCATCAGTTGGGAAGGTTCAGCATCGCAAAGTATCAAAGCATTATGTGCATAAAGAAAATGTGAGATCTCTAAACCGTTTTCCCTGTTTTGAATAGTGAACCCCCTCGAATCACTATTAGTTGTAGAGATTCTCAACATACTGCTAAGTCCTTCCATGGGTATGATGAAAAGAAAAGGAGAGAGCAGGTACTATTGTCTTAAACCCCTTTCAGATTAAAAAAATCCTTTAGGGGATCCATTAATAAGATTAGAAAACTTCATTGTACTGATGCAATAGTAGATCCATTTAAGCCATTTATCCCCAAAACCCATTGCCCTTATAATATTGATCAAATACTTCTGGTTAACATGATCGAAAGCTTTCTCAATCTCTAGTTTACAATGGATGCTGGGTTTCTTATCCTTCTGTCTAGTATCAACACATTCGTTTGCAATAAGGGAAGCATCAGTAATATGTCTACCTTTAATGAAGGTCATCTGATGTTTGCGTACTATCTTCTCACTCACTTTCTTCGTTCCTTCCGCTAAGGTCTTGGAGATAATCTTGTTCATACTGCTAATCAAGCTGATTGGCCTATAATCTCTCAATTCTTTGTCTTCGGTTTTCTTTTGAATAAGAGCCACATATGTAGCATTAAGACTTTTCTCAAAAAAAGCATGAGAGTGAAAATTCTCCGTAGTCTGGAGAATGTCTACCTTCAAAAAGTCCCAACAAACATTGAGAAGTCCCATTGAATAGCCATCAGGACCGGGGGCTTTGTCTTCTGGACATAATCTGATACCGTGGAGCACGTCCTGCTCTTCGAAAGGCCTCTCCAACCATACTTTGTCCTCATTGGTGATTGTGGGCTTATTCTGGATGATGATGCTAGCCCTCCATGATTTAGATTCATAATACATCTGTTTATAGAAAGTGATGATTTATTCTTTGATGACATTTGAGTCGCTGACTTCCTCTCCATGGATCTCCAGTTTGTCTATAGTGTTTAATCTCCTATGAGCATTTGCCATTCTGTGAAAGAACTTAATGTTCGTATCTCCTTGTTTTAACCATAGAATTCTTGATTTTTGCCTCCAAGAAGACTCCTCATATTTGGAAACTTCCTCGAAGTCCATTGATAAATTGGCGTTGTGAATCAATTCATCATCAGTAAGGTTTCTTTGTTCCTGCAAAACATCAAGATTTGTTAGATGGGCCAGCAACTTTGATTTTCTCCTTGCCAGATTGCCAAATTTGTCGGCATTCCACTCCTTTAGTTTAGCTTTCAACAATTTCAGCTTTGAAACTAAAACAAAGTCCGGATGACCATGAACTGCAAAAGAGAGCCACCAAGATTTAACCATATCTTTGAACCCCCCTACCTCCAACCACCAAGTAGCAAACTTGAAATAAGACTTCCTTTGATGTCAATCCCCATAGGCGAGTTGGATTGGACAGTTATCTGAAACAATTTTGTAGGTATATATACATATATATACAAACATATACACCATTTTTCCGAAGTTAATGGGTGCACGTGCACCCGCCTCTGATGGTGACTGTATGAAAGGAAGATTAGAAAATGAAATTGTTTTGGATTCATATAGCCAACCCCAACTTGTTTAGGACTGAGGCGTAATTGTTGTTGTTGTTCTAAAAGATAGTAGTAGATCTACACAAAATTAAGAACTGTTCAATGTCCTCATGTATCTATGGTGTAACGAGAACATTGTAGAAAATGCTGAATCTTCACTAGACTTTTTGGAATCCGTAACATTGTTCTAGTTAGTAGTCCTTGTAAGATGAACAAGTTTTTTGTTAGAGGATTTGTAATTATGGATACTGTTACCTTCATAAAATAAAAATCGATCTTGTTACTGTAGTTGACTTGATGGAGAATATTCTGCTATCTTTTCTTTACCCTAATGAAAGAATTAATAACTAAAGCATGTAGAGGGATGACATGAATCATGGATCTCAAAACATGCTGATTTTGCTACGGAAGAACTACATAGGAATTCAAGCAAGTAGTTTCAGTGGTAAAAGGAAAAGAATATAGTTGTTTTTGAATATCAGAACTGAGACTAGTTTAAAGAATTGTTGAATAGAATCAATGTGGTGATAAGTGATATCTTTGTGTTACATATTGTGATCCTTTATTCAAAATACTTACTTTTTGTTTCCTGATGCCTTCAAGATATATGGGTACCCCTTAAGATGTGAATCACCTTCTTTTGCATTGTCGAATAGCTTCTTATTTATGGTGGGAAATTCTGAGATGGTTCAAAGTTGAGTGGGTGATGCCGAGCACTATGAAAGAAACAATGGTTAGCTGGGCATGTAGAAGAGGGGAGAGAATATGCAAGGAATGGGATACCGCTTATGTGGACCATATGGCGAGAGGAATAGAAGAGTTTTGAGGGAGTAGAGAAAGACTTTGTACCCTTTTTTTTTAATAAACCGACGTGAACCATTACCATACCATCATAAATTTGCAGTTTTACAATCTAAGAGCATCCCATCACCCTTGCCCCTTTGTGCAAGGGTGAATGAGACCTCTACCATAGCCACTACTCACTCAAAACTTTGTATCCATCTATGACTCCTCCTATACTTTTGGACCCCGAAATACCTGTACACTCTCACTCTTTTATTTTTATCTATATTTGCATAAACACAATCTCTTTATCTACACTTTGTTGCTTATAGATCTTTTGAGTCCGTGCTTCCCAAGTGTGATATATGAGCGCACCTATAGTAGCAACCATGATTCCTTCATCTTCCTCCAATGTTTTTGTTATGATCTTTGGGGAAGGATCGATTCACAGGGTGATATATAAATTCAGCTCGTTAAAGGAAGACTGAAACCTTAGAGTTCTATGGAAGAGAGAACTCGATCTCTTCAGCTTGTTTAAGGGAGGCGGAAACCTTAGAGTTCATTGGAAGAGAGAACTCCAATCTCTTGCTTTTTTCTGAAATTTGACTTATTGATTTATTCTTCAAATACCTTTTTAAATAGGAGTCATGTTACATCATCAATAGTCTAATCCCTATGAAAGTAGAAAACTTAAAACCCTATTCAATAAAGTCTAATCCTTATGAAAGTAGGAAACATAAAACCCTAACCCTAATCCTTATGAAACTAGGACACTCTAATCCTATTCTAGAATAATAAAGAAAGCTGGAAAGACCTATCTATATAGAGAGAAGTTCCCGTATCAGGAAGTAAACTCATCAGTAAGAACTCTACTTCAAGGGCTTCCGAAAAGTTCTTCCATTTAGTAATGGAAGTCATCCGTTGTCACTCCCCGATCTCGATCCATATCCAGATCATCCAGTCAGTTCGTTCGGAAGCTTTGAAGTCAAGCTGGAAATGAAACACTGTCTATTCCGATCTTTCAGTCAATCAACCCGAGACTGTTGCCGGGCGAGGTTCTATCTTTTCCTTGTTCGACTGGTCATATAATAGTTGCGTCGTTGCGCCTAAAGTCTTATGGCCGAAGGTCTCCGGAGCTTTAAGTAAAAATGAGCCACCAAAGCTTATATTAGCACCCCTTCTCCCGAAGTTACGGGGTCATTTTGAACAGAAGAAGAGCTTTTACTTTTTCATTATATTATATTAGTAAAGCGTTAGCACCTCCATAGAGTAAGGCTGAATTTGGTCTAGCTATATTACAAGCTTCTGTTTTTACGAGGTGCTCTAGGTTGGTTAAGCCTATGAGCATAAAGAAGGAAGTCTGCACCAGCCCACTAGCAAAACAAAAGGAACCAGGGGTATTCGAGCCTGCTGCGTACGATTAGCCAGCCTTGCGGCGGTTTAAATAGGCTTCCAACTGTGTTGGAGTTTCAGACTCACTACTAACGAATGGGCTTCGAACAGCTCTTACAATTTGATGTTGGATGATTTCGACCGGGGATTTAAACAGCTATACCGACCACATTCATCAAAAAGATATGGCCATCTCTCTAGGTTGCACAACCCCTTTAGATTGTCGAATCTAATTACGGTTTAAATCCGACGGATCCACCGTAATTTGCAGGTCAAATGAGGCCTCGACGGAGATGATGGATGGGAACTCCTACTCTGACTATAGTTGCGATCTACTTAAAATATAGTTTGATACTTAATTAATTGAGTTCCATGCATCCACAACATTACTCCCCTCATGTTGAAAGAGCTTGTCTTCAAGCTCGAATTTCATGGCAGTTATCCTGAACTTCTGGAATAGTGTCAACTGAATCATCCAATTCCATCCCTAGCTAACTTATTTTGAAGTTGACTTTGATAACTTTCAATTGTACCAGTTTGCTGGGGCATGGTTAATTTGCCCAACCATTCCAAAAAATTGTTAACAATGATCTACCCAAATTACTGGATCGTTGTTGTTGTTATAGGTAGAAAAATCCATCTTTGCATACCTTGGTACGGTTGAATGGGAATTACCACTTGTTGGTTGATTCTGATCAGCTAGTTGAATAGGCGATGTATTGCCTTTAGTAGAAGAAATTGTTGATTTGCCAATTGTTGGGGTGTTTCTTGAAGCAAATCTGTGGATTGCTGGTTTTGTGAAACCACTTCCCAAGATAGAATTGTTCTTGGATGACTTGGACAATTCTTTCATAGAGGCGTTGTTCCATTGCAGCAATTTTAGAGTCCATTATGGTTTCTGTAATCGCACGCTCTTTCTGAAATCTGAAATTGATCTCATCGCCCATTGTGTTAGGCTCTGATACCAAATTGTTATGATCTTTGGGGAAGGATCGATTCACAGGGCGATATATAAATTCAGTTCGTTAAAGGGAGACTGAAACCTTAGAGTTCAATGGAAGAAAGAACTCCAATTGATACAATAGCAAGTAATTGAAGTGGGACTTGTTAATCTAGGAGTAAAATACTCGAAGAAGATGAGCTGAAATCAGGGCATTAGCCGAGAAAAATCAAAGAAGAAGAATTTAGGGAGAAATTGAATGAATTGTATTATCTGAATGAATGTTACAAATGAATAAATCAACTATTTATAGTGCTCACTTAGCTAAGATCAGTTACACTTAGCAGCTTAACAACTAACTGTCTAACAACTAAGTAACTAACTTTGTGAACAGAATAGTAGTAACTAAATTTGTAACTGCACAGTAATAACTGGTTTTCAATTTCTCTGCACTGCTGTAACTGCTTCTTGTTACTCTATCACTCTTTTCTTCTCATCATTGTATCACCAATCTCTTGCTTTTTTCTGAAATTTGACTTATTGATTTATTGTTCAAAAACCTTTTTAAATAGGAGTCATGTTACATCATCAATAGTCTAATCCCTATGAAAGTAGAAAACATAAAACCCTATTCAATAAAGTCTAATCCTTATGAAAGTAGGAAACATAAAACCCTAACCCTAATCCTTATGAAACTAGTACACTTGAATCCTATTCTATAATAATAAATAAAGATACTTAAAATATAATTTGATACTTAATTAGTTGAATTCCACGCATCCACAACAGTTTTCTAGCTATTATTTCCAGCAGATTCTATGTTTCTGCCAGTAATATCCTTTGCCCAATCCATTGCATAATAAGCTCCCCGAGTCCTCTTGTCCATATGCAGTTCAGAAATAGGTGCTCAGAGCTCTCCAGTGTATCCATTCCACATAAGAAGCAGTTTGTGCTCTCACATATAATTCTTATTCTCATTATTCTTGCCTTTTTTCGGAGCCTCTTTTGAGTGGCAAGCCAAGTAATGAACTATGTTTGGGTAATAGAAGAGAGCTCTATACAAGCTGAGCAATTTCCTGGTGGTGTGGCAGGCCAACCAACCTCAAGTATCCAGCAATCATTGAGAACTTCCTTTAGCAGTGAGTACATAATTTCCCTGTGTGTACCTTTCTACCATACCCTTCTTCAGTTTATTCAGTTTCCTCCCATACTGTTTTGTGGTGGAGTGTGAGACGATATCCTTGTTCTATTTCATATAAGTTCCATAGATCCATTTCACCCGAAGTCCCTTCTTCCCTCCATTTAAAGTCCAGATCAGTTCCCAACTGCTGCAACATTCCATGTTTGACAACTTCTTATGCTTAATCCTCCATATCTCTTTGGTTTGCATACTTTCTCCCAGGTAACCAAGGCAACTTTTCTCTTGGTTTCTGTGCTTCCCCATAAGCAATCTCGACATAGTTTGTCTACCCCTTTAAGCATACTTTTGGGAAGAATGAAAACTGTCCCCCAGATTTTTTTCTTGAAACGGGTGACTTTGTATATTCCTCAAAAACTGTACTGAAACTGTACTGGTCAGTATTTACAACATGTACTTCAAATCCTACTATCTCTTCCTAAATTGAGTCAAGTACATCGATTATGGAGATAGTATCATTTGAGTATATCTGATTGCACCAAAAACATAGTAGCATAAGACAATTTAATTTAACAGTTTGCATTCTATTCTCTATGCTATCAGAAACCCTAGAGTTCCTCTCCTTCCATATTGCCCACCATATGCTAGCAGGGACAATTCTCCATCTGTCTCTGTTCTTTAACTGCTTCCCTGCTTCCTCCCCACTTTGAATTGCTTCTGTGATCTTGGCAGGCATGGTCCATGATATACCCTTAAGATTCATGAATAACCTCCATAGTTGGCCAGTAACCTTGCAGTGTAGAAAAAGATGATTAACTGTCTCAACATATTCCCCACAAAAGAAACATCTAGAACATAATGGTATCCCCTTTCTCATTAAGTTGTCTTGAGTCAATACGGCTTCTTTGGCTAGCAACCAGACAATCAAGCCACTTTTAGTAGGATTTTTGACTTCAAGATTCCTTTTCGTGGCCAGTGACTTAGTGGTTGGTTTGGGTGGTTCAACCAGATGTATGTTAAGTTGCTTGGATTCGGGTGCGGGTATCCGATATGGGTGCGTATCCGAGAGTCGGCTTCGTCAAAATTTAGATTTTAAGATTCGGGGGTGCGAATTTGAGTATGGATACGGATGCGGTGATTCGGCTAAAAGAACCAAATATTATAAATATAGAGTTATAAAAAAACAAATATTTAACTTATATTTACCCAAAAAAGTTAAAAATTAAGTATAATTAGTACTTTTCCCTTTTTAATGCTAGGGTAACTGCTGTCAAAATATTATTAACTATGTAAATTATATATTGATTGTTTTTATATTATAAAGAATTAAATAATAAAACGACACAATGAACCGACATGTTGGAATAAATATAACGCTGTGTCGTCGCCTACTCTTTCTTCGAAAGACAACATCGACTACTGTTTCTTCCCACCTCAGTCATCATCATCAGTAGTCGCCTGTGTTTCTTCTTCCCCAGCCGTCTCTGTTTCTTCCCCAGTCGACAATCGACATGTCTCTATTTCTTCCCAAGGACATCGACAAATGAAAATTTTCAGTTGCCGGTGAAGTCTTCGGTTGGAATTTTTTCAGGTAAGTCGCCGGTCTATTATCCAATGTTTCTCGTCAATTTCTTTTGAATTTGGTCAATGTATCCGAAATCGTTTGACCGAATTTGAGACGGAGGAATCACCCGCACCTGCGTTAGTCTCGTGTCGATACGGGTTCAACAGCAAAACCAAAGGGTCCACGCAACATAGGGTGTATGCAACTACTCACCTTGAAGTTGCCCTTCTGATTGTCTTTCCACCACAGAATGTCTTGACCCCCTTTTAGTCTATTAAATTGATCGATGGTGTTGAAGAAATATGCTACCCTCTGAATCTCCCAGTCATTCATTTGTCTTCTAAAGTTGAAGTTCCACCCTTGATGAATCCAGTGGTTTGCTATGGACTTATATTGGTGGGATACTAGAGATTATATATAGGAAACAAAATATCTAGCCTACCTACTTCATGCCAAACATCTTTCTAGATATCTGTTCTCTCTATTTCCCACTTTGATCATTGTATTGGCCTTAAACTAAGGCCACAAAGATCTGATGGATCTCCATACACTGACCCCATATGGCGTAGTCATATCTTTGGTCATCTGGTTTGTCTTCTTCTAAATATTTTTGCCTTAATGACTTCCTTCCAGTAGGTCAATTCTTTAGTACTGAATTTCCTCAACCATTTCATTCTAAGGGCTTTGCTCTGTATCATCAAATTCTTTACTCCCAGTACTCTATATTTCTTTTCCACTATCTCAGCATCTCATTTAACCAAATTGTATCTTTTTCTCTCACTATTTTCTTGCCAGAGAAATTTTCTTGTGATTTTATCAAACCTGTTGCCGACCCTCTTGCAAATTAGGAATATTTATATCATGTAGGTTGGTAGTGAATCAAGAACCGAGTTAATCACAGTCACCCTGCCAACCCCACAAAGATATTGGGATTTCCATCTTGCTAGCTTCATCTTACATTTGTCCACCATTATATTCCAGATTTCATATGACTATTATTTGACCCCAGAGGCATCCCAAGATATGATGTAGGCAGTACTCCAATTTCCCCTCCTAAAACAACATTTAAAACTTCCATGTTATGTACATCATTAATAGGATAGAGGTAGCTTACCTCCGTTTAATATGTAGACCAGAGAACCCTTCAAACAACACTAGGATCACCGTCAACATCTTTAGTTGGCCTTCATTAGCATCATACAGTATCAAGGTATCATCAACATATTGTAGATAAGTGACTTTCACATTGTGATGCAAGCCGAGCTTCATCAATATCATGAATAAAGAATTAAAGCTCGAGAACATGCTAAAGTGGAAGTACAAGGAAGAAAAGGAATAAAGAGGCTATGGACGCAAATGACTATTTTTGACATACAAGCCTGATGCTTAGAAGACCCTTATTTCATTAAGGATATTTTTGTAATTAGTATTATAAGCGATAAATTGTTAAGATTAGCTCATTTTTAGATAGACTATTTTGATTATTGATATTTTATTGAGAGAAACTCTTGTGAGTGTTGAGGCTATGACTTTTGTTGCTATTGAGTGTTGAGGTGATTGCTTGCTTGAGGATATCATTACTCTGGAGGGTATCTCGATAGTATAAGTCCTTATTTGGATTCTTATTAGGAGGTCTTGGTTTTAGTACAACCATGATTCCTTATTATATCTCATTCTTGTTCTTGCTTCTATCTTTTATCTTAATTTCTTGTTCTTAGTGTTAGGATTTCGAATTCGTATTTTTGTTTATTGTTGTTTTTGGTGTTGTTTCGTTTCCGCGTGTTCCGTCTTGTATCATTTGGTATCAAGAGCATAGAGTAAGGTTTGTTTTCACAAATCTTAATCTTGAGATTTTGATCACTTTTAAAAAAATCCAAAAAAAAAGAAAAATTCAAAAATTCCAAAAAAAATTCGGCAAAAATTTTGTTTTGATTTGTTGTTTTTGACACTAGATCTTGATTTCCTAGTGTTTTTTGTGCCCAGGTCTCGAATTTCGTGTGATTTAAAGGTGTAGAATTGCAGATACCATTAAAAGATTTTGAGCTTTTAAACTTTGTGTATTTTGAAAAGTGGGTTTATTTTTGGCTTGATTTGGAAGACTAAAAATTAGTAGGGTTTGTTCATGGCATTGAAAGGAGCACGTGGGCAAAAGTTTCGTTGAATTTGTCATAGGGCACAGTAGGGGTGAGTACGATCCACTTGTCATAGGCTGACTGAGCAAAGTAGAAAATAAAGCATATAAAATACACACTATGGGCACGTCACGTGCAATTAGAAAATGTTCCAAACAGTAGCCCACACTATCTCCACTAACAGTTCTACAATATACCCATATACCATTCATAAATACGAGAAAGAAGCACAAATATACACATATACCAAAAACAAGTATAAGAAGTACAAATAGATAGAAATCACATCAAGGACAATAATACAACACAGAATGAACACAATATATATGAAATGTAATGAAGAAAATGATGATGTGATGCTCGAGGTTGTTGCACAACCTCCGTATAGACCTACTGAGCTGTTCTTCCAGGTAGGACCCATGGGGGTTCGCAACCCATATACAATCCAAGAGCCAATACCAATATCCATGACTCATCTCCGGCACATCCCTCGGTAGAAGGTCTATAAAGATGTCACAAGCCAATGTTTTCAGTATTCCCACGCGGTACCAATGTTTCACAAGTGCATATATATATGGATGCAATGCTCCTGACCAACCCGAATGAAAAATTCCAATAACCAACTCATATAACAACCATGTGAGCCAAGATCCACTCAATATGCCAACTATTCATGAATTCAATGCAATCCATATGCCAATAGAGTAGTATACATAAAGTTATGCCATTGATACTACATAAATTCCAATTTAGGCTTTTCACCAGAAAGATACCACCAAATGTACATATATAAAGGCCAACGACATCATATATAAGACCCCACACGGTCACACATAACAAATAATGTCTCGAAACCACCAAATAGCAAGACCATAGGCCCCCACACGAGCACATCACAATAATATATCCATTTCGATGATTGGTTCCCACATCCTTGACATGACTTTTATTCCATTATTAACTACCTAGCCCAGTCTAAAGAAAGTTAAGCCACAACCTACCTCAAAGTCGAGAATCTATGCGTTAAAGTACAAACAAGCCTTCCTCACCGAAGCTTTTCCTCCCGAACGGACCCGGAACCAGCTAAAATACACAAATATAGAATCTATGCATTAAAAGAAAGCCAAGGATACTCATATTGCCCATTTTCGGGTGGAGATCAAAATGAACCCCCGAAACATGCTCTCGAAAAGAAAGGGTAAAACCAAAATTTTAGTCCAAAAATATATTTCTCATGATTAAAGGAACTTATAGAAGAAAACCCAAGTGAAAACGGATTGGAATTGGGTTTCAAATTGAAGAATTCCAATTTCAGGCCTTATGGACCAAAATCTCCAAATTCCATCTTTGAAATTAAGTTTTGAAAGGATTTAACTGACAGGAATCGAGGAAAAAAATAATTGAAATAGGAGTTTTGGAGCTTACCCAGCTAAAAATAGAAGAAATCGCCCAAAAACTTGAATCCCCAAGCTTCAAGTCTCGAAAATAGTAAAAACTCACGAAATTGGGGGATTTAACCCACCCTGGCATCGCCTAAACGACCACCGGGTCGCTTAAGCCGCCAGGCGTCGCTTACGCGATGCCCGCCTGGTCGCGTATGTGACTTGGCTGTCGCTTAAGCGACTGTCGCCTAAGTGATGGGGGAGTCGTTTACGCAATACCCCCTGTTGGCTGCCAGTCGCTTAAAAGACCAACAGGTAGCCTAAGTGAGTGCATCAGCCGGGAACTTGGAGAATTTCAAGTCTCCGTGGACCTCTCGGGATTCATTTGGAATCTCGAGAACATAAACGAACTATGCTACCCTATCAAATTTGACGTTCTGGACTCAATGGTGATATCAGATTTTCAGAAAAATATCATTTTCACAAAGTTGACCCTCGAAACCTAATTTTTCAATTTTTCGACGAGGTCGAAATGAGATATAAAAGCCGTAAACCACACCAACCATGTTGCCAAGCTAAAATCGACGTTACGCATCTGCTGGCGCAGTCCGTTTTACCATTCAATGCACAAATCAATAAATATTGACTAAAATGAACTAATACTCCCTTCGTTTAAAAAGAATGACCTACTTTCCTTTTTAGTCCGTTTAAAAAAGAATGACCCCTTTCCTTTTTTGACAATACTTTAGTTTCAACTTTTCACATGGCATGTTTAGAACGACAAGATTAAAGGGCATTTTGGACATTTGACATAACTTTAATCTAAGGTCACAAGAGTCAAAAGTTTCTTTATTTTCTTAAATTTTGTGCCAAGTCAAAGTAGGTCATTCTTTTTGAAATGGAGGGAGTAAGCCTTTTTAACTACCAAAAATCACAATCTCGCACAAATCACCCTGAAATGCATTGGCAACTGTGCCACTCATCTCCACATTCCAGGGATACCACAATGCAACCACGGGGAGGGTTAAATGGTCAAATCACACAGAAATGAATAATTCACATAAATCACCAAAATAAGGTCATTACGATTGCTGGCACTGCTTCTGTCCTAGTCTCTTCTTTGTCGACCCTCCTATCCTTTCCTCATTCTTTGTCCCGGATCATACTTCTTGCAGATAGTACACACTGAGGTTTCCAATCATACTCTACCCTTTGATCCAATCATATCCCTTTGTTGTTTGCTTTTTTTTTTTTGTTATACTGTTATCTGTCCTGAGCCGGGGTCTATTGGAAACAACCTCTCTACTTCATTTGAGGTAGTGGTATGGACTGCGTATACTTTACCCTCCCCAAACCCAACTTTGTGGGAATACACTGGGTATGTTGTTGTTGTTATTGTTGAGCAATCTTGCCAAATTGAGCCCATTCTTCTTCTCAGTGTTGCTGTCTACAATCAAAGGCTTTCCAATCAGGCTACCTATCTTGCTCAAACCTCTTGCACTCCACTACTTGAGGTCGAGGCTCAGTAGCCTGACCCATATTGGAATTGAATTCACCTCCTCCTTTGTGAATTCCATATCTGCCGACCAAGCTTTGACAATAAAAGATTTATTGTCAAAAGTGGTAGATGCCACACCGCAAAACTCCATTCCTATCCCCCTCAATGTGAAATCGTACTAGAATGATCCCATTCTTCATCATTACTACTTTTTTGATCCCTATCTTCCCCATAACCTTTGTATGTACCCACTCAATACCATAAACGGATGGTGTGCTCAGAGGACGTAGCATACTATAACAGTATTCTAATATCCTTTTTTGAGCCGATGTCATCTAGCTCAATTTCACCTATTTGTTCTACACCTTCCTGCAGTGGTTTAACATATTCTTGCTTGAAGCTTGCATTTGTCATTTTTGCTATGTCAAAATTATCCCATACAGAGGCCTTTGGCCTGGCTGACTGACCCCCACTTTGTTCATGAATTTCTACTTCATCCCCCTAGGATTTGCGATTCTCTGCTGTGATTTGTAGCCATTACCCTACTTTTGCCTTTTCTTGGGCTGCTTTGCTTAAATCTGCATATCTGCATCCATTAATTTATCAAACTGCTTGCTCGTTGCATCTGAGTCCACACTCAGTCTGTGCCTTCCTCGGGGTTCTTTGATCCTCTCCCCAGTCACTTCAACTTCCGTGGTCCCATACTCAGAGTGTCTTCTTTTCTTCCCTTCTGTGTGTCTAATTCCTGCCTCTTAGGATTCCCTGGTTGTGAACCCTGACCCTTCTCCCCCATCACTACATTTTGCTGTGTTTTTGCCATCTCTTTCAGAGGTTTTGCCTGCCCACCCATGTTGGGCGCAAGATAGTGCTAACGTGAACCGGGTGAGCAAACCCTTCTTCGAGCTAAATATGTTTAGGCCGCTTTTCTTTTTGTACACTCAAGGAATATTCTATTTTCTTCCTTTGTACACTTATGAAGGAATAGTCTATTTTCCCTATTTCTTTTTGGTGCACCCGTAGGATTCACACATGTATTGGTGAGTGGGTGTCATTTGTAGAAAACATGTCCTCTTGTAAGGTTTTCTACTTTTGGTATACTGTGTATATGGGCAAGTTTTTTGCCCTTGTCTAATGAGATTTATTACTTTATCAAAAAAAATATATGGGTACCCCTAAAAAAAGATGAAACTATGATATGATTTCTCGCTATTTCTAGTTTTTTTCTTGAAGCACATTTGAGTTACTTAGGATAGAATTGAAGTTGAGCTGTTGGTTTTCATATCCTCTTCCCTTTTCTGTTCATTTTGCAGATTAAAAGGGATGGTATCACAAAGCTTGTTGTGCTCCCGCTTTATCCACAGTTTTCAATATCTACGAGCGGTTCAAGCCTTCGTCTATTAGAGAGTATATTTAGGTAGTAAACATACCCTGTGTTCGTGCTCAAAAAATACATTCCATTTGCGATTGTCAAACTAATATATGGAGCTATGAGTATGTTCTTCAGGGAGGATGAGTATCTTGTTAACATGCAACACACAGTAATACCCTCCTGGTATCAACGGGAAGGATATATCAAAGCCATGGCAGATTTGATGGAAAAAGAGTTGAAAAGTTTTGAACGTCCTAAGGAGGTAGTATTTTCTCTATTTTTTGATATCTCATGCTATGCTTACCTTGTGAAAAGAGGTGTTCTTTTTCCTAAATCTTAATAAGGTCCCATCTTTCCTGATAGTATTATACATGAGGCAAGTAAAGTATTTGGCATTTTCATTTTTGTTTTCATTACTTAAACGAGAACTTCTCAAAGTAGTTTTTGTTTATAAACTATGTCTGACTGCCTTCTCAGTTTTGGTTTCTTCTGTAATAAATGCTTAAAGATTTTATTTTACCAATTAAAAAAAATGCTAAAAGATTTTTGTCATGAATATTGTGATACTCTTGATTTAGTGTATCATTGTCCATGAAGTGTTATCTTCTCTTGAAGATCTATAGAGTTGGTTACAGTAGAAATAGAGAGTCGTGAAAAGATCTCTATACAGTGGAAGATATTAAGGATCAAAAACAAAAGGAAACCTGTAGCACTCTGTAGCAAATATTTCTCCAGATTTGATGCTGTTCTGTTCCTGCCTCTACTCATTTACATTTCATATTTATGAAATAATTTCAGAGATTTTATAATGAAAATAATAGCTGGCTCCCAAAGAATTACAAAGTCCATCTAACTTGTGTCCTGCCTTATTAACTAGCTTCATATACACAGGTGATGTTATTCTTCAGTGCTCATGGTGTACCACTTGCATATGTAGAGGAAGCAGGTGATCCGTACAAGGCTGAGATGGAGGAATGTGTGGACTTGATAATGGAAGAACTTGAGAAGAGAAGGGTACATAATGCATATACTTTGGCCTATCAGGTACCTTTGCAGATCTGTTAGAACACTTACATTTTACAAATGATTATATTTAAACACACTTGCATAGACAACATTGTCTATGTTTATGCATTAAAACATTCTTGTACAATAACAACAAACCCAGTGTATTCCCACAAAGTGGGGTCTGAGGAGGGTAAGATGTACGCAGTCCATACCGCTACCTCCGAAGAAGTAGAGGGGTTGTTTCCGATAGACCCCCGGCTCAAGATAAAGAGTAATAAACAAGGGGATGGATGACATAACAGAAATAAGGAATAAGAAATAATAAAATAGAGATTAGAGAAATACGAAATACGAGAAATAAGGGCAACACGAAAAGAGAAAATAGGAACTAAGACATAAGAAATAGGACACCCATCTAGTAGTGACATACACTCACATATCAAAGTGTCACGACCCAAAAGGACATAAGTAGCACCCACACTAATCTTCTTGTGGGAGAACCATCTAAACCGAACCTTTACCCAAGCACTTAGTCAATATTAAGATGATGATATCATAAAATCAACATAGTACTAATAATTCAGGACTAATTATTATTATTGCGGAAGTCAAATAAAATGCTTACTAAAATCCCCAAGACCCAAAAATCATCGTACAAGAACTACTAATAAATCATGTCTGAAGAAATCTCTGAATAAAGTAAATAAGGAATGTTTCATTGCCCGAAAAATGGACAATAACAAATAACATGACCCGTGGCAGCCTGAAAACGGAGTGCTCACCCTTCGGATCAAGATCTGCTATCAACTCTAGAGGTGAGGTCGTGTCTGAGCCTCTAGAAAACTTTCTGCACTCAACAGAAGAAGAGTGCAGGATAGTATCAGTACAAACCACTATGTACTGGTAGGCATCATAGGCCAACTCAACTTAATAACATGTACACAACATTATTAGAAAAACAAGTAGACATGCATCATCAAATAACAAATTCTCATCGAATCAACAATACAGCAATAACAGGTCAACATTGCTCACAAACAAGCCGCATAACTATCAAGAGTATCAATCATACGGTAAACATCCACAGAATCAACACAAGTATGTACACACATGCTATGGGACTTATTTTTGCCCAAATAGTCATGACTTGCAGGGAATAATCCATGTTCATGTACCTTACCGGCATGGTACCCGATCCAACATATACATATCTGTACCGGCGTGGTACTCGATCTAACATAAACATATCCGTACCGGCGTGGTACTCAATCCAACATAAATATAAACGTACCGGCGTAGTACCCGATCCAACATAAATATAAACATACGGGCATGGTACCCGATCCAACATAAATATAAACGTACCGGCGTGGTACCCGATCCAACATAAATATAAACAAGTATTATCAATATCAATTTACACAACCTCACAGCATACAACACTATGTGCCAAGTTTACAAGTACACTTAAAGTCATAAGACAATTCCATCAAGTCAATTTTCAATAAATATTTATACACGAATCAACAATCCAAACATCAACCATTTCAAGCATGCTTGAATACCAATCCACAAGTATCCAATTTAGGAGTATACACACAATTAAGTCGAGTAACTCTAATTAAACCATAACCTACCTCAATCGAAGAGCTCAAATATCACTAGTCAACAAGTGTCTTGTCCTTCCTCAAATTTTCGAAACGTTCAAAGTCTGTTCAAACATATAATCCTCTTAAGAAATATGAATTTAATAACACCTGTTTATAATTTCTTACTCTAAAAATTCTAAGACTAAACCTTAATTTTATTCAGTGATAGAGTAATTGATTCCACAGAAAATTCTCTTAGAAAAGTATACAAGAAACAGTGGCTGCGCCACTTTTAGTTTCCCTGGAACAACATAGCCACATTATCTTTATTTTATTAATAAGTCCATAAGTCTATGAAGATCTGTGCAAACCATCAATTGTATGATAAACTTGCTAATTCTGTAGTGTGTCATCATTACTAAATGACAAAATTGGTTTCTTTACTTTATTCAAATTGTAAAACCACTTCATATGGTTTCATCCGAATTCGTCCACTGATTAAACAATTTCCCTTACTGATTCACGTCCTTATAGTCATAACTAGGAAACTACTATTCAATCAAAAACAATTTCATTAAAAGCAACTCGTACATTCACCTGATGATGCTCCAAAGCCGTCGTCCTTTTATTTTTCTTCTATGCTGTGTGAGATAACCTAAGCATAACTTCTGTACTCCATCTCTCAATTTATCTGACCTTATTTTTAATAAATATGCTAAATTCTTTCCACTTAAATTAATTCTTTTATTGACCACATAAGAAAATAAACCACAACATTGGCCCATTAAATCACTAATTATTCTAAAATACCCAAAACGTTAATATATCCTCATAAATCTGTACTACTCATCCCGTGAGTCATAATCTACGTATACAAACCGAGCGCTAAAATAGAAAAGATGAGAAAATTCCACAAACGACCGAAAGGATCGTTACATCAGATACCAATTAAACAACCGTTCATCCCTGAACAGGCAAACATAGGACAAGAAGGGAAAACAAAGAATTACCTGAATCAGCAAAAAGATGCGGATACTTGTTACGTATGTCTGCTTCGGTCTCCCAAGTGGCCTCCTCAATAGGAGGGTTCTTCCACTGGACCTTCACAGACGCAATCTCCTTAGTCCTCAACTTACGGACATCTTTATTAAGAATAGCAACAGGTTCCTCTTCATAAGAAAGGTTTTCATCTAACAAGATCGAATCCTAACGAATTATGTAGTTACCATCACCATGAAACTTCCTTAGCATCGATACATGAAACACAGGGTGAACTCCTGACAAACTCGGAGGCAAAGCTAATCTATAGGCCACTGGCCCCACACGCTAAAGAATCTCAAATGGTCCAATATATCTAGGACTGAGCTTATCTCGCTTCCCAAAACGCATAACACCCTTCATGGGCGAAACTTTGAGCAACATTTGCTCACCCTCCATAAAGTGCATATCTCTAACTTTTCGATCTGCATACTTCTTTTGCCTACTTTGAGCCGCTATAAGTTTCTCCCGAATGAACTTGACCTTCTCTAACGAGTTCCTCAACAGATCAGTACCGCATGGTCTTACCTCAAATACATCAAACCACCCAATGAGAGATCTATACCTTCTCCCGTATAATGCCTCAAACGGCGCCATGTCAATACTCGAATGATAACTGTTATTATATGTAAACTTGGCCAAAGGTAGGAACTGATCCCAATAACCTCCAAAATCCATCACACACGCACGGAGCATATCCTCCAATAACTGAATTGTCCGCTCGGACTGCCCATCGGTTTGAGGGTGAAAAGCTGTACTAAGGTCCAACCTTGTGCCCAACTCCTCGTGCAACTTCTTCCAATAGGTAGAGTAAATTGAGTACCCCTATTCGAGATAATAGAAACGGGGACCCCATGCAACCGAACAATCTGCTTAAGATAAATCTTGGCCAACTTTTCTGCATTATAAGTCACCTGAACTAGAATGAAATGTGCAGACTTCGTCAACCTATCCACAATAACCCATATAGAATCATACTTTCCCAATCTTGGGAAGACCAACAACAAAATCCATAGCTATCCTCTCCCATTTCCATTCAGGAATGGGCTCTGAAGAGTACCACCAGGCTTTTGATGCTCGTACTTTATCTGCTGACAACTCTGGCATTTAGCAACACAATCAACTATGTCATGCTTCATCCGACCCCACCAGTAATGCTGCCTTAAATCACGGTACATCTTGGTTGCACCAGGATGTATGGAATACTTCGAACAATGAGCCTCAACTAGAATAGTAGAAATCAAATCATCAACACGAGGTACACAAACTCTCCCCTTAATCCGCAACACATCGTCACCATCAAGAATGGCCTCCTTGGCGTCACCCTGCGAAACCTTATCACGAATTTTGCTCAACTTAGAATCCTCAAATTGTTTAGCCTTGATTTGATCAAGAAATGTGGACCTTGCCTCAATGCTGACCAGAATTCCTTCTTTCTCAGTTACCTCAAGTCGAACAAACTTGTTAGCTAGAGTCTGAATCTCTCTAGCCAACGGAAACCTGCTAGCTTTCAAATAAGCTTTCAAATAAGCCTAACTACCCATACTTGCTGACTTCCTACTTAGTGCATCAACGACCACATTAGCTTTCCCCGGATGGTAGAGAATGGTGATATCATAATCTTTAAGCAATCCCATCCATCTACGCTGTCTCAAATTCAAATCCCTCTGTGTGAACACATACTGTAAACTGCGGTGATCAGTGAACACTTCACAACGAACCCCATACAAGTAATGCCTCCATATCTTAAGAGCACAAACTACAGCAGCTAACTCCAAATCATGAGTGGGATAATTCTTCTCATTGGGCTTCAATTGCCTCGAAGCATAAGCAATAACATTCCTTTCCTGCATCATCACAGCACCTAAACCAGAACGTGAGGCATCACAATAAATAATGAAATCCTTACCTTTTACCGACAAGGAAAGAATAAGAGGTCTTGAGTTTTTGAAAGCTCTCCTCACACTTATCAGACCAAATAAAAGGCACATCCTTCTGAGTCAACCGTGTCATATGAGTGGAAATAGAAGCAAACCCTTCACGAACCTACGATAATAACTTGCTAAGCCAATAAAGCTACGAACCTCCATCACTGAAGTAGGCCTAGCCCAATTCTTAACCTCTTCAATCTTATGAGGGTCTACTGCCACCCCTTCCTTTGAAACCACATGCCCCAAAAAGGATACAGAAGCCAATCAGAACTCACACGTAGAGAATTTTGCATAAAGCTTTTTCTCTTTTAACAAACCCAAAACAATCCTTGTGATCCTCATGCTCCTCTTTACTCTTAGAGTAAACCAGAATATCATTAATAAAGACAATCACGAAAGAATCCAAGTAGGGTTTAAATATCCTATTCATCAAACTCATAAAAGCAGCTGGGGCATTAGTCAGCCCAAAAAACATCACAAGAAACTCATAGTGCCCATACCTGGTTCGAAAAGCAGTCTTAGGAATATCGTCAGGCCGAATCTTGAGCTGATGATACTCAGACCTCAAATCAATCTTAGAGAATACGGATGCACCCTGCAACTGGTCAAATAAATCATCTATATAGGGCAAAGGATACTTATTACGGATTGTGACTTTGTTCAACTGCCTGTAATCTATACACATACGAAGACTACCATCCTTCTTCTTTACAAACAAGACAGGAGCACCTCATGGAGAGGCACTCGGACGGATAAAACCCTTACTCAACAAATCCTGCAACCGAGCCTTTAGCTCTCTCAACTCAGCCGGAGCCATCCTATAAGGAGGAACGGAAATTGGACGCGTACTTGGCTCTAGATCGATACAGAAGTCAATGTCACGGTCTGGCGGCATACCAGGCAAATCTGCAGGAAAAACCTCTTAGAACTCACACACTACAGGAACTGACTCAATAGCTCTGTGGAAGTATCTCGAAGATGTGCTAGGAAGGCCAAACAACCTCTCCTAATTAACCTCTTTGTACGCAGAAAGGAAATAAGTTTCATTGGAGTAGGACTATAATCCCCCCCCCCCCCCCACCACTTAAGTCTATCTATTCCTGGCATAGCCACAGTCACTGTCTTAGGATGACAATCTAATAAAGCATGATACGGGGACAACCAACCCATACCCAAAATTATATCAAAATCTACCATGTCTAGAATTACTAAATCTGCCCAAGTTGATACCCTATAAACATAACAGAACAAGAATGATAAACTCTATCAACAACAACAGAATCACCAACATGAGTAGACACGTGAATCAGAAAGTCAAGAAAATCACACACACTGTCCAATCCCACAGCAAAGTTAGCAGACACGTAGGAAAAAGTAGAGCCGGGATCAAATAATACAGTGTCCATTTTGTCACAAACAAGAATAGTACCTATAATAATGTCTGATGCGTCTGCCTCGGGCCTGCCTGGAAAGGCATAGATATGGGCCCTACCACCAGTTTGCACGTCACCCCTGCCAAGCTGAGAACCACCTTGATAGGGCTGATTACCACCCCTACCTGCTTGATGACCACACGACCACCCTATGAACGACCTCTACCATTACTACCACCTCTCCTACTTGTCCAAACGAGAGCTCCAGGAGCCTGCTGTGGGATAGACTGACCAAACTGCCTTGCATTAGGACAAAACCTCTTATCATGACCCACTTCGCCACACTCGTAACATGTACGGTCCAAGGTAGGCCGTTGAGCTGACGAAGATGAAGCGAGGTAACCACCAGAGTATGGAAATGGCTGGATAGCTCCTGACGGACCACCCACAGACACCGGCATCGCTGACTGAATGGGGCGGGTAGGGTATCCCTGTGAACCCTGACCCCTAGAATAAGAACCACTAAAGCTGCCTCCTCTGCGGGCCTTCTTTTTTAATGCTTTAGCATAACCCTCTTGCCTTACGCCCTCCATCTTTTTGACAAAATCAACCATCTCCTGAAAAGACCTACCTGACGATGTCATCTGAAGAGCAGAAATTTGAAGACCTGTATTTAACCCCTTCACAAAATGACGGATCCTCTCCTCTTCAATTTTCAACAAATGAGATGCATACCGAGACAATGAATGAAATTTGGCCTCATAGGCCGCAACTGACATGTTCCCCTTCTTAAGATTAGCAAATTCATCCCTTTTTCTATCTCTCAAAGTACGAGGCACGCCCTTTTCTAGAAAAACTGTGTAAAACTGTGTCCAAGTCAAGGGAGGCAAAGCTGTGGATCCCTACACTCAACATAGGGCCTCCACCACATCTTAGCATCCCCCTGGAATTGGAAAGTAACCAGTTCTACGCCATACCTCTCAACCACCCCCATCTTATGTAGCCTCTCATGACAGTCAATAATAAACTCGTAGGCATCCTCCGACTCAGTTCCGTGAAAGACAGGGGTCTTCATCTTGATTAACTTACAGAACAACTCATGCTCATCTCCGGTCGTCACTGGACCCACAACCTGTCTTGGAAAAACATCTGCTCCTAACTCTTCTTCCATCCGAGGGGCTACAGCAGCAGCATGCTGCATCCCAGGTTGGACTACAGGTGCTACGAGCATAGACCTTGACCCTGCCAAACCACTCAGAAAACTCAGAACCTGTTGAATCACGGCGGGAGACATCTGAATCGGAGCTGCACCTTCCTGAGCTGGTGCAACCCCATCATGAGCCGGCACTCGTTCTTCCTGTACTGGTATAGCTCCATCCTCTACAACCTCGGGCAAATCCTCATGTGGGGAGGAGATATTGGCCTCTCTCTAGCTGGCCCCGTAGCTTGAGCTCTGCCCATGGCGGGCGCTGCTCTCCTTCCTCCGCCACGTCCTCCTCTTGCCCCATTCTTTCGTGTTCTTACCATCTGCGAGAATAAGAGTGAAAGAAGTCAGATACCAATTGAAATCGTCAGATACCAATTGAAATCAAGTAATAGCATGTAAGAAAGAAGAATTTGAATTTTCCTATTTCCCTATAGCCTCTCGAAGAAAAGTACAGACGTCTCCGTACCGTTTCGCAAGACTCTACTAGACATGTTTTTGTACTACGAGATCGATGAACCTAGGCTCTGATACCAACTTTGTCACGACCCAAAAGGCCATGAGTGGCACCCACACTAATCTTCTTGTGGGAGAACCATCTAAACCGAACCTTTACCCAAGCACTTAGTCAAGATGATATCATAAAATCAACATAATACTAATAATTCAGGACTAATCATTATTAATGCGGAAGTCAAATAAAATGTTTACTAAAATCCTCAAGACCCAAAGATCATCATACAAGAACTACTAACAAATCATGTCTGAAGAAAACTCCAAATAAAGTAAATAAGGAATGTTTCATTGCCCGAAAGATGGACAATAACAAATAACATGACCTGTGGCAGCCTGAAGACGGAGTGCTCACCCTTCGGATCAAGATCTGCTATCAACACTAGAGGTGAGGTCGTATTTGAGCCTCTGGAAAACTTTCTGCACTCAACAAAAGAAGAGTACGAGGTAGTATTAGTACAAATCACTATGTACTGGTAGGCATCATAAGCCAACTCAACTTAATAGGATGTACACAACATAATTAGAAAAACAAGTAGACAGGCATCATCAAATAACAAATTCTCATCAAATCAACAATACAACAATAACAGGTCAACAGTGCTCACAAACAAGCCACATAACTATCAAGAGTATCAACCATACGGTAAGCATCCACAGAATCAACACAAGTATGTACACACATGCTATGGGACTTATTTTTGCCCAAATAGTCATGACCTGCAGGGAACAATCCATGTTCATGTACCGTACCGGCGTGGTACCCGATCCAACATATACATATCCGTACTGGCGTGGTACCCGATCTAACATAAATTTAAACGTACCGGCGTGGTACCCGATACAACATAAATATAAACGTACCAGTATGGTACTCGATCCAACGTAAATATAAACGTACCGGCGTGGTACCCGATCCAACATAAATATAAACAAGTATTATCAATATCAATTTACACAACCTCACAGTATGCAACACCAAGTTTACAAGTACAGTTAAAGTCATAAGACAATTCCATCAAGTCAATTTTCAATAAATATTTATACACGAATCAACAATCCAAACATCAACCATTTCAAGCATGCCCGAATACCAATCTACAAGTATCCAATTTAGGAGTATACACACAATTAAGTCGAGTCTAAACACCAATTAAACCATAACCTACCTCAATCGAAGAGCTCAAATATCACTAGTCCACAAGTGTCTTGTCCTTTCTCAAATTTTCGAAACATTCAAAATCTGTTCAAACATATAATCCTCTTAAGAAATATGAATTTAATAACACCCGTTTATAATTTCTTACTCTAAAAATTCTAGGACTAAACCTTAATTTTATTCAGTGATAGAGTAATTGATTCCACAGAAAATTCTCTTAGAAAAGTATACGAGGAACCGTGGCTGCGCCACTTTTAGTTTCCTTGGAACAACATAGCCACATTACCTTTATTTTATTAATAAGACCATAAGTCCACGAAGATCTGTGCAAACCAGCAATTGTATGCTAAACTTGCTAATTCTGTAGTGTGTCATCATTACTAAATGACAAAATTGGTTTCTTTACTTTATTCAAATTGTAAAACCACTTCATATGGTTTCATCCGAATTCGTCCACTGATTAAACAATTTCCCTTACTGATTCACATCCTTATAATCATAACTAGGAAACTACTATTCAATTAAAAACAATTTCATTAAAAGCAACTCGTACACTCACCTGATGATGCTCCGAAGCCGTCGTCCTTTTATTTTTCTTCTATGTTGTGTGAGATAACCTAAGTGTAACTTCTGTACTCCACCTCTCAATTTATCTGATCTTATTTTTAATAAATATGCTAAATTCTTTCCACTTAAATTAATTCTTTTATTGACCACATAAAAAAATAGACCACAACTTTGGCCCATTAAATCACTAATTAAACTAATTATTCTAAAATACCCAAAACGTTAATATATCCTCAAAATCAGTCCACAAACGACCGAAAGAGTTGTTACACAAAGGCCTATGTACAGTCCTAGGATTACTAACCCGGCTACACAAGATCTCTTCTGACTGCTTGCTACATCCCAGACACTCACACTAGCCTTCTGCCCTTATCCGCGACCTCCACACCTTCCTATCTAGGGTCATGTACTCAGTAAGCTGAAGCTGCTCCATGTCATGTCTAATCACCTTCCTCCAGTATTTCTTCGGCCTACCTCTACTCCTCCTGAAGCCATCCAAAGCTAGCCTATCACACCTACGAACTGGGGCATCCGTGCCCCTCCTCATCACATGCCCAAATCATCTCAGCCTTCCTTCCCGCATCTTGTCCTCCACCGAAGCCACTCCCACCTTCTCCCGGATAATCTCATTCCTAACTCTGTCCCTTCTAGTAATCCCACACATTCAATGCAACATTCTCATTTTTGCCACCTTCAATTTTTGGACATTAAAACATTCTTGTAATGAAGATAAAACTCTATTTTACTACACATTTTGTTTTTTGGGCTCAACATTACAATTTTTATAAGAAAGTTAAAAGTTTAGTTGATGTGCAATTAAAGACTATTCCGTCCCTCACCACTCGAATGTGATGTTTTCTATCAGCAAGATTCCCATGTATGAGTTATTAGTTTCCTAACCCTCTTTGCTTTTCAAACATGGAAACGATTTGTATAATGGTATCATGCTAAGTTGCTCAAATTCTTCATTTTCGGTGCCGCACCCATCGAAACGACATAGGTGTGGGATCCGTATCCAATGTGATCAACCTATTTTGGACACTTTGACCAAAATCGACAAGAAATTCCAGACAGATTGAATGATTTTTGTAATCAAAACAAAAGATAAAGATGAATTTGAAGAAAATGGAATATCTTGTAGGTAGAAATTTTATGTTACTCCTTTCCTTTTATTGCCTTCCAAGATTCTCCTTTTTTGTCAATATTTTCTAAATTTTTTCACATATATATCATAGTTTCGGTTTAATAACTCTATTCTTAGATATTTGAATTATTTTTAGCTGAATCCTTGTACCTGTACCCCCGAATCTTAAAATTTAGAGCATTAATAGATCCGTACCCATATTGCTCACTAGCAGCCGGGTCCGAGCAACTTAGGTATTATGCATGACAAATAAGACAATTAATTTATATGGTAAACTTGAGGATAACATATTAAAGCATTCCATCTTTCATTGAAAAGGTGGTACATGCATAACTAGTGTTCTGAAGGTGAAGAAGCTTTTTTCTTTTGTCCACACTTTTTCCACAACAATAGGTGAGGGGACTAAGTACTACTTTCTATTGAAGTATTATGAGCCACATGAACTTTCTAAGTTGCCATTACAAATATAATTAGCTAATATGCAGTGCGAGACACGTGTACTCAACACTTTTATGTTTTAAGCCTAATGCCTCTATGTATTAAAGGTAATATAGCCCTTTATTGATGTCAGTTTTATGAACTTAGAGGGGGCTCCATTCATCGTCTTATAATGTGTTCTCATCTGGACAGAAATATTTTTTATTTGGTGCTTACTATTATTTGATTAATACATTTTTTATCTGGACAAAAATATTTTTTATTTGGTGCTTATTATTATTTGATTAATGCATTTTTTTAAGGGAAAGGCAGTTCGTATTCATGATGTTGTTTTCAAGTGATACACTATTGGACGAGAAGCATAGATGAGGCTCAGATGCTCATTTGCTAGCATATAACATACAGATTTTGTTACATTGATTCTCCTATTTGCTTGGGCAGTAGAGTATGTGGTCAAGTAATTTTGATGCTATCTGGCATTGACAAGTTATTTTCTTGGATATAAAAAAATAACATAGCTTCAAGTAAGTTCTTTCCATCTACCTAAACCTTGTTGGATAGAGTTAACCGGCACCTGTGCCAGTGGGAGGTAGCAGGTTCCGGCGGAATAGTCGAGGGTGCGCATAAGCTGGACGGACACCACTGTCATAAAAATGAAAGTTATTTTCTTGGACGAACTGCAAAACAGAAAAATGGCATTTTGGATACATGATTTCCTGAACTGATGTGCTTTACTGTGATTCTGTATGCATATGGATGCGCCTTTTTTCACTTAGATCATCATGATTGAGTTTTGTGAATGCTGTTTACGTGGCCATTCCATGAAGTTTTGCTATGATGCAGAGTAGGGTTGGACCTGTTGAATGGCTGAAACCATATACAGATGAGACAATAATTGAGCTTGGGATGAAAGGGGTAAAGAGTATTCTTGCCGTGCCAATAAGGTAGGCAAAGTTGTCTGTTTAAGCAGTACAAATGACAACGCCTAGTTTGTCTTGATTTTCATTTAATTGCTTTTATTCTCTAATTTTAAATGTTTTCACAGTTTTGTAAGTGAGCATATTGAGACATTAGAGGAAATTGATGTTGAATACAAGGAGCTAGCATTGGAGTCTGGAATTCAGAATTGGGCACGTGTTCCTGCCCTAGGTGTTGAACCCACTTTCATCTCGGATTTGGCAGATGCAGTGATTGAAAGTCTTCCATATGTAGGAGCAATGGCAGTCTCAAATCTTGAAGCTCGCCAGGTGCTTTTTAACTCCAGAGCTGTGATTAAGAAATTTTTAAAATTTCTGTTAAGAGTAGATGGCGCTAATGACCCGAAATACTTGAAGCATGTAAACATTTAATTGAAGGGATTACCTAACATAGGCACTAAGCACTGTAACTTGGATGGTATATGAAATGGTTAGTGATAGATGTTGGAAAAGGTTCTTGAAAAAAGAAAAGGTTTATAAAATTTGTTTGATACAGGAATTTTTATATAATTAGTTCATGTTTAGCTTATTAGTTAGTTCATGTACTAGGAAAAAAGAGAAGAGTATAATGAAAGTAAGATACATGTGCAGATGCACTAGACTAGGTACATATTAGGGAGACCTATAAATACCTAGATACCATACAATTTTATATAAGCAAGTCGAGTGAAGTAAAGAAAAATAATTTCCTTCTTGTCTTCAAGAGAAATAGTTGATTGATAATGCTCATTCTTCCCAAATTTTCCAACATTTGGTATTTGTTGAAAATATGTCTCAGAAATAAAGTAGGAATAGATAATTTTAGTAGTCTTAAATTATTAGAGTCCTATGTGACTTAGGAATTAGTTGTCCCTTTATTATTTGAATATGAATTAGTTATCTTAATTTAAATTGAAGTGTAGTTAGAAATTTAGCTATAAATATATGTTTTGAATTATTAATAAATTGTCTTTGATAATACAATTGTAGTATTTTCTCCTCTCCAACTCTTTCTCTGTTATTTCTCTAATTTCAAAGCTAAAAACCAACAATTGGTATCAAGAGCCAATTTCTTGAGGGATCTGTGAGAGAGATGAATTCTGAAAACAACTTTTCCCAAATAGCTCCTCCTGGTTTTGATGGTGAGAATTACCATCTTTGGGCAGTAAGAATGGAGACTTATCTTGAGGCTTTAGATCTTTGGGAGGCCGTAGAGGAGGATGACGATGTTCTTTCGTTGCCCGATAATCCCACGGTAGCCCAGATCAAAAGTCACAAGGAAAAGAAAATCAGAAAATCAAAGGCAAAAACAACTTTATTTGCTAGTGTTTCTCCAACAATTTTCACGAGAATTATGACCTTTAAATCAGCAAAAGAAATTTGGGATTATTTGAAGGAAGAATATACAGGAGATGAAAGAATACGGGACATGAAGATGTTAAATCTAATAAGAGAATTTGAATTGCAAAAGATGAAGGAATCTGAGATCGTCAAATAGTAAACCTTCTTCTTGGCATTGTTAATAAGGTAAGATTGCTTGACACAAAATTTAAAGATTCGAGAATTGTTGAAAAAATTGTTACAGTGCCACTGAAAGATACGAAGTATCAATAACTACCTTGGAAAACACAAAAGACCTGTTCAAGATTACCTTGGCAGAATTGTTAAATACGTTGCAGGCACAAGAGCAAAGGAGGCTTATGAGGCAGGATGGTATGGTTGAAGAAGCTTTGACAACCAACCACAAGGCTCAAAGAAAGGGTAATAATTCAAGGAAAAACTACCCACCTTGCCAGCACTGTGGCAAAATAGGTCATCCTCCATGCACAATGCAAGATTTGCAATCAACTTGGCCATGAAGCTGTGATTTGCAAAAACAAATCTCAAAAATATGAAGCAGAAGCCAAGTCACCAAAGAAGAAGAAGAAGATCACTTATTTGTGGCAACATCTTCAACCAAGAAATCTAATTTTTCGATGATTGACAGTGGTTGTACAAACCACATGACATATGACAAAACTCTTTTTAAAGAGTTTCTGCCTTTAGAAAATAAGAAAGTTAGAATTAGGAATGGTGATTATATTCAAGCAAAAGGAAAAGGGAATGTTGCAATCAAACAGTTTCAGGTACAAAAATAATTTCAAATGTCCTTTACGTACCCGATATTGATAAAAGTTTGTTAAGTGTTGGCTAGCTAATGGAAGAAGGATTTAAACTATTGTTTGGAGATAAATATTGTTGAATCTTTGATTCCACTAATCTTGAGATTTTACAAATTGATATGAGAGGCAAAAGTTTCTTATTTAATCCAATAGAAGATGCACATAAGTCATGCAAGAACAAAGATGAATTGACAGATTTATTCAAGAGGTCAAATTCAGCCGAAGCCGAGGCAATTTCTGATCCAAGGAGGAGTGTTGAAAATATGTCTCAGAAATAAAGTAGGAATAAGTAATTTTAATAGTTTTAAATTATTAGTCCTATGTGACTTAGGAATTAGTTGTTCCTTTATTATTTGAATAGGAATTAGTTATCCCAATTTAAATTGAAGTATAGTTAGAAATTTAGCTATAAATATATGTTTTAAGTTATTAATAAAATAATTCTCTTTGACAATACAATTGCCGTATTTATTTTTCTCTCCAACTCTTTCTCTGTTATTTCTCTAATTTCAAAGCCAAGAACCAACATTATTAGAGCCTATTTTCTCGAGGGACCTGTGGAAAATCCAAAATTCTTGAAGAACTGGAAATATGAAAAATTATCCTTTGCCAGCAATCAAGACAAAAGACAAGTCATTTAATGAGTTTGAAGAAGAGAAGTGACAACTCTGGAGAAAGTTACTTTCAGATGAAAATGATTTTGAGGATGAATTTGAAATACAGGAGAAAGTGTGTTGCTAATCTAGTAATGAGCTTTGATGAAGAATTTTAAGAAGTGGCCCCTAAAAACTCATTTTCTGTTGTAGAACCAAAAAAGGTTTGTGCATCTGCTCAGTAAAGATGATATTTGAGAAAATGATGAAAAAGAATCACTCCTGCAATTTAGAAATCTCCAAAACAGGAGAGCAGCATTGAAGAGGAAAGTTCTGATGAAACAGTTGGTGTGCTTTCTGAAGCACAATCAGGAAAAATGACAACCTCAATCTCAGGAAGAAAACATCTTTTGAGAAGATGAGTCTTTCAAATAGATGATGCAAAGCATCCAAACTCCTAAGATGAATGTCGATGTGCAATCTTGGTGGAGTTTAGGAAGAAAAATTGAAGTACACTGCATCATCCATATTGATTTTTTAGTAGGCCAAATACATCGACAGACCCCTCAACTTGGCACAACCTTTCACTTTGGCACCGTAAGTTGATTGTGTTCATTTTAGACACCTGAACCAGCCACCAACTATATCATTTTGAGACGTTTTTTACAATCAGCTACTATTATAAAGTGTGTGTAATACACACGTAGCTGACATGGCATAACGACCAATTAAAAAAAGACACGTGGCATTCTTATATAAAATAATAATTTAAAATAAATTATTATTAGAAACTGGAGATCGAGCAACATTAATGAAGAAAAACTGGAAATCGATCAAGCAACATTAATGAAGAAAAACTGAAAATCGAGAAAAATCGATGAAGAAAAACTGAAAATTGAAGCAAGATCGATGAAGAAAATCTGAAAAAATGGAGCTAAATCCATGAAGAAAAACTAGAAACCAATCAAAATCGATGAAGAAAACTGAAAATCGAAGCAAAATCGATGAAGAAAATCTGAAAATGGAGCTAAATCCATGAAGAAAAACTGGAAACTAAGCAAAATCGATGAAGAAAAACTGAAAATCGAGCTAAATCAATGAAGAAAAACTTCACCATTTGTTTCCTACATTGAATTTCTCAAAAGCAGCAGTACAAATATTCTCTGAACTTCACATTCAATGTTCCCTAATAAGCAAAATCTTTTCTTCACCTAAGCAAAATTCATCACCATGATTCTTCAGGAAATATACCCTCTTTCTTCCCCTTTCGCCGGTTTTCATTTTCCAACTCTGACGCCGTTACAATCCCCATCTCCTCTCCAGTTTCTTTTTTTTTTTCTTTTGTTTCTCTTCTTCTGTTTCCCATCAATTTTATTCTTGAATCTTGCAAAAGATGAGGACAATTTGGTGAAGGGGTTTCTTATTAGTTTCAGTAATTGCTTGAAGTTCTAACTTCTCATTACTAGAAGAATTTGAATTTGAGAATTTGCAGAGTTTGGTTGGAGCTAAAATTTCGATGGGGGAGTGAAGAAAATGGTGATACCAGCGAATTTATGTAAATGAGGTTAGACAATTATACCATCAATGGCGATGGTGATGATGATTCCGGCGGATTTATGGTGTGAGAAGACCTAAATATGATAATGAAGAAAAGAGGCCAAAAAATGAAGAAGAAACATATTTTTTTTAATTATTTTCGGATAAATAAGAAGCTTCCTGCGCTGGACTCGTGTGCCAACTCGCCATGCCATGTCAGCTAAAAGTGTCAAAATGACACAGTTGGTGGCTTGTTCAGTTGTCTAAAAGGAACACAGTCAACTTAAGGTGCCAAAGTGAAAGATCGTGCCAAGTTGAGGTGCCTGTCGATGGGTTTGAATGAGTGCCATTTGACAAGGATGGATTATTCCTACTTTGTTAGGCAGGATCTACACTTCTGAGGCCTTTATTGCGTTAATGATTCTTTGGTTTGACAATTTCATTTCTCAGTCTGAGCAAAGTATAATTCATTGTCATTTTGAGTTATGACACAACTTTTTCTGCTTGGGCGACGTACGATTGATTTTCCAACTTAGTCGGGCAGCATCTACACTTCTGAGGTTTATTGGATAGATTTGTGGGAATACACTGAGTATGTTGTTGTATTGTCACTGGTCTTACAATTCCATTTCTTCTTTCTGGGAAGAGTTCAATTCATTCTCATTTGAGTTATTATAATTATTATTCTGCTATGCTAAAATGTGGTTGGTTGTCAAAATTATATTATTAGGATTTATGCCTTTTTGCTGATCCTTGTTTCTGATTCATTAGTTTTCCCAAATGTAATTTATTTTGTTTTAGTTGATCGTTACAAGTGAGGCTTTGTCCTACTTGTCAAGCACATTGGTTACATTATGAGAAAAGCGATCAAATCTTTACACTTCTATGTACAACAACAACAACAACAACAAACCCAGTGTATTCCCACTTAGTGGGGTCTGGGGGGGTAAGATGTACGCAGTCCATACCTCTACCTCTGATGAAGTAGAAAGGCTGTTTCCGAAAGACCCCCGGCTCAAGTCACGAGATATCACACAAACACATAGTACAGCACAGCAGCAGATTACATAACATAGATACGGCACCCATAGGGAATATAAAACAGAGTAAAGCAGGAATACAGGAATAATAAAGCAGAGGAAAGCACACAGATTCGTAATAAACATGGAACACGGAACACGAAACACTAAATACAGAATCATAACAGGAATACACCCCCACCAATTAATTCCCTACACTAGCGACCCGAACTGGCCCTAATCCTCTGCCGTAATTCGCATCTTCCAGCCCTTCCTATCTAGGGTCATGTCCTCGGTGAGCTGTAACTGCTACACTTCTATGTAGCAAGTGAAAAATTAAAAACAAACTTTTCAGCCTTAGGAGGTTGATCAACTAACACATTCCATTGACATCTCGTGACAGTGGTGAGGGCTCAGCTTTGCTCAAATGTAAGACTTGCTCCAGTTTCTTAGTCAATTTGCATACTTCCTGGTTCTTTCTTTAACAACAGAAAATCATCGTACCTGGCTTTTATGATGCACCAAAAGTGATCGATATAAAGGCCAGCCCCCCCCCCCCCCCATCCCCCAAAGTTTCTGGTTGAATAATGTTTTTAGAGTTTGAAAAAAAAGTTCAATGCTTTTTTCAAAGATGCATGGCTACATGAAACTAATTTTTACTGAGGTGAATATCTGCAGTCATTGGTCCCTCTTGGCAGCGTGGAAGAGCTGTTGGCAGCATATGATTCACAGCGCAGGGAGCTTCCACCTCCTGTAACAGTCTGGGAATGGGGTTGGACAAAAAGTGCAGAGACGTGGAACGGAAGAGCAGCTATGTTGGCAGTTCTTGTCCTGCTGGTGCTAGAAGTAACAACTGGAGAAGGATTCCTGCACCAGTGGGGTATACTGCCCTTATCCCGCTAGCCCCTTACATCGTACTCTCTCGCTTGTCCTCTTTGAGAAGAAAACGTTCTTCCCTCCCGTCCCTGCTGTCTTGCACATGCATTATACAATTCACAATAAGGTGGCTGGCTGTTGAGATGTTGAAAAAGACAGAAATCAGGAATGAATTAAGTAGTAATAGAATAGCTAATCCTTAGAATGTGCATCCACTCTTCTCTTCTGTTACCATATCGTTCTTCTTTAGTCTATTTGGCAAACACAACCTCCATTTCATTCCCTAAGAGGCCAAGAGAGCAGGTTTTGTGAGATATACAGTACATTGAACTGAAACAGGTATTCTGATGGATAGAGAAGGGTGAGGAAGATCGTAGGTAAAATGAAGAAAAGAAACAAAAGAACAAATTCATCTTCGAAGGTTTGTCATCCCTCTGTAATTTATAGCATCTACATTTCAGCTGTAAATTTTCCTCTTTTGCTCAAATCTGTCATATGAATTCCAAATCCATGTTGTAACAATTCTATGTATAAGTGCATATCGATTGAATCCCTAAGAAGCAAGAACAATACTGTGGCAGATGTCTACCATCATCTTTCTGCCTTGTATTTGCATTATCTAGATGCTGAAGGTGTGAACAACTGGCTTCAACATTGTTCACTTTGCCATGAAAGACTGATGCTGCTGCATTGTGCTGGATTTAAGTATTGTTCCTAGTATCGCTATCTCTTACATGATTAGGGATAAAATTGATCACCCTCGTATAGCTCAATGATCTTGAATCAGATGAATATCATGAATAACAATATATAAACTATCAAATCAAGTCGTCGTCGAGAATTGCGTGATTTGAATGTCAGTTTACTGAAGACTAATTATTTGTTCGAATCGAGTGTTTGGATTATGGATTTTGTCAGCCGCTAGTATATAGTGTTCCCACCATTTCGATTTGTTTGATCGACTTTCAATTTTAATCTGTTTGCAAAAGAATGAGACTTTTCCTTTTTAACAACTCTTTAGTTTCAACTTTTCACGTGATATGTTTAAGACCACGATGAATTTTAGTGTCTCAGTTAATAAACTACTTGAACTCTCACCTTGGTGAGGGTTGTATTCCCACATTGTAATCCCCTCATTTACCCTTCTCTTACCTCCAATTTTAAAAAGAAGAAAAAAATGTTTAAAACCATAAACTAAAGACTGTTTTGGCATAATATTCTTAATTCAAGCTCCTATATTTTCTTAATTGACGTATCAAGTCAAAATTGACCAAACAAATTGAATGGAGCATCTCGTTCAAAATGAGCTACTTTTTGGCACAAACATCTTTCTCTCGAACTTTTGCACCAGAGACATTGAAGAGATTTCGTCATTTTGGCTATTTGTTGTTGCCTCTTTTTTCTTAACTCTCTTCCTTATCCGAAAAGGTTTTATTTAGTTTAGATCTCGCATAAATGTAACTCTCAGGGGCGTTTGGTGTGATAGATAAGAGAAAATGTCTTGGAATAAAATTTTAGTGACAATCTCTTGTTTGTTTGTTAATGATTTATCCCTCTTTGATGGTATAGTAATATTAGGATAATTTTTCTTGAAATAAAGTAATTAATATAAAAAAATACCCCCCCCCCCCCTCCAAAAAAAAAATCCTTTTTTATATTCACTTCACATCTGTTTAAAAGTGTTTTGCTGCTTGGTTGATTCCTCCATGTGGACAGATCCACTCAACCACACTGCAAAATTTAACTAGAGGACTTTTGAGAGGCAAAAGTAGTAGATCATGAGGAAAAAGTTGCACAACAGGCGCATGTTATTCCATATATTATTCTATCAACATCTATATAATTCTTTTAACATTAAAGTATTGCTCTTACATAATTAGATTACTGTTGTATGTTGATTTGACATCCAGGTGCTATTACCAAACTTGAGCACTTTGTGTACTTTTTATTTTTTAAAAAAGCACTTTATGTTGGTTTTTATGCAGAGAGCATACCCATTGCGCTGAAAATTGTAATAGCTTGATATTATTTTCAAGCCAAAACCTCCGATTATATGTACCACCTTAATTGGCACATAGTTAAACACACAAAAATCATGAGAATGTACACATAAAAAAAGTTAAATAAGGTAGAGATTTTATTTTTAAGAATGAATAACTAAAGCTCTAAAAATATATATATAAAAAGTTAAAAAAGGTGAGGGCTTTTTTTTTTTTTTTTTTAAACAAAACAACTTATTCTTAGGAAGTATGCAATACATATTATTTTACTACAACAAATCAAACAGTCAATAAAAACATTAACAAGATAACTAATCTTAGGATAACGAATATTAACATTAACTTTTCTCAGTATAAATAATTCCAGCATAACTTGTCTTCAAACCAAACAATTCCTAAGATTCAATGAAAGGTTATTAGGTAGTGATAGTGTAACACCC
The DNA here is from genome assembly GCF_002878395.1 of Capsicum annuum. Classification (NCBI taxonomy): domain Eukaryota; kingdom Viridiplantae; phylum Streptophyta; class Magnoliopsida; order Solanales; family Solanaceae; genus Capsicum; species Capsicum annuum. Next base: position 100,114,017 of record NC_061115.1, on the reverse strand, counting down.
TAAAAATTTTAAGCTAAGGTCCGAATCGTTCTTTGAATGCGTACATATCCTAATCCGATGATTTCTCATTGTAAAGATGTTAAAATCAATTCTTTAATGTGGAATGTGTATAAGATATAATTAAGGTCATAAGAAACCTATAGCATAAAGATGGGTTGAATACTTCTATACTGATTGAGTTGTTATAGAAATTTTTAGTTGGATCAACTTCAAATGTTTATTCCTCCTAAAATATAAATTGCCACATGGCCTAATACCTACCAAATTAAAGTTTTTTGAATCTTCTTTCCAACGCCATCGATCGTTCATTAATATGGACATTTTAGTGAGACACTATCCAAGAGGCGATGGACCTCACGACGCACTGCCACATGCTCCGCGATCGGCTCCGTGGTGCAAAATCTCATTTCCTGACGGGAATTGTCCCAAAATTGTCCAATTAAGGGTGTTTTTATCCTATTCTTTTATGGAATCAATCCCCACGACTTAAAATCCCGTACGTCTAAAGCTTCAGAAAACACCATACCAAACTCATTTCCTCTCCCAAGAACCTCAAGGGTTTCTTAATTTCAAGTTCACTCTAGATCTTTCTTCAAGATTCTTCTATTTTCAGGTACGTAGGATTTCTATGAGGATTTTCTTTCATTCTCACGTCCAAAACTTTCTAGTTTTCATGAATTTGATTCTATAGTTAGGGCTTATAAACTCACTATCAAATTCACCATTTTTATGATCCAAATGCATGATTTCTTGAAGTATTTACTCATAATTATGGATTGACTATTGTATGTCCTTTTTATGCTTAATAATGTTTTCCATTGTCATCCTTATTAGTTCTTGACATGATTTTATATATGGTCCTTGAAGCTTATATTTTTTTCATGATTTTAAAACCTTTATGTTATTGTGAAAGTTATTTTGAGAATCTGCAAGTTATGCATGTTTTAGTGAACTTTTCTCATGAGATAACCTGTAGGCATGATTTGAAAGATATTTTTTAGATAGAAATCTTTCAGCATGATTTCAGATAACATGATTCTAGATAATATGATTTTAGATAGCATAATTTTAGATAACATGGTTTTAAATAACATGATTTCAGTATGCATTATATTCAAGAATCATTTTTATGGTATTTAATTAATTTTACTCTCAGTTTTACACATACATTTACGAAAATTAAATTTAATTCAGTTTCGATAAGTATTTCAGGTTTCTTAAATTATTTAGCCACTGTCTTACATACATAATATCTTCCCAATATTGATGCATACTTTTCTTATGCTAAATTATTTTATAATGTAACTTACAAATATGTAGGTATATAGTCAAGATTCACCGATTAGCTTTGAGTGAGTCCTCAGCATTTTCACTGACCCATCAGTAATTCAGTTAGTCGCTTGTCTTTTTTTTTGTAGTAGTAAAGATCAATATGTAGTATGCTTCACAGACATAGTCAAGTTATGTCAATTGTAGTCAGTTTTAAACATGTGTAATATTTCAATTAAGAAAAGTTCATACCATTTTTATTTCATTTTTTTTACAAGAGTTTATCCCATAATTTTAGTTTCTGCTTTAGTTTGCGATATTATGCTTAGACATGCTATTCTTAGCTTGGAATCAATTGTGGTTCTAAGCACCGTATCCATCTAGGATGTAAATTCGAGTCGTGACAAACATAGTATCAGAACACAGAGTTCAAGTGTCCTAGGGAGTCTATGAAGTCATGTCAGTAGGATTTTTTTATGGTTGTGAAGGCCCCACTTTTATAAATGAGGGACTATGAACATTTAAGGAAAGGCTTCTATTATTTCATACTCTATATCATGCATAGCGCAGTCCCCTAAAACACTTATGCATATTCATGGATTGTTTTGAATTCTTCCACCTACGATTAATCTTCAAGGTAATTGAAGTAGTAAAGTTCAAATTTCCTACCAACACGGTGCTCTTAAATTGAAGTATAAGACATTTTAGATAAGGGGCTTGAAAGGAGCCCGTTAGCGATGGTGAATTTACTATTCATTTACACTCAACAATAGTGACACTACTATGATTTGAATGTCAAATGAGTCACATTTGGGGTTAAATGTACAAATTCCCATATTTTGCAGGTATACAAATGCTGAGAAGAAAAGAAGCAAACTTGAGCAGAAAAGGATTAAAAAGGGAATTAAAGTGCAAGAGCTGGACAAACTAAAGCAGGATCAGGATTGAGTGCACCTACGATCGTGCTGAGTCAAGCTAGTCAACCAACTACGATTGAGATGGACTAACTGCGATCACAATGAGTAAAATCGTAACTAATATTTCAAGATCGTGTGAGGGCCAAAAATAGCCTAAGGACAGAAATGTCATTATGAATAGCCTACTCCAAATCCTATTTATGGGGCTCAAAACACCGTTATTCTAGGATTCAATAATTCTACAACCCTACCTTCCAACCTTAGTTTAGGACTTTTGTAATTTCTTGGAGCTTGGAGCTAAATTTCAACTAATCTTGAGCTAAGAAGACATTGAGTGACTTTTAGGTGTACATTTGGCATCATCCATTGAAGATTCATTGGATTCTAAAGTATGGTTTGCCCTCTCTTTATTTTCTTATGAATAACTTTAATGGAAATATTGGTTTATTTGTGTTGTTTATTATTATGATATGCTAGATCTATCTTTTTGGATTATGTTTGAATAGGAAACAATTGTGCATGGGTTGTGATATATTCGTGTGGAAGTTAGTTTGTTGATGATGGATTCTATTGTTTCTTGATTTAATAGGTTGGGGTTTGTAGGTGAAATCCCCAAATGCCTAAATGGGTTTGATTACTGAAAGTTCCAAACTCTAGAAAGCTCAAGGCCATCTTCAAAAGAAGTGTTTTAGGTAAATTTACGGAACCCACATCATCCTTGATAAAGGGATATGGAGATCAATGCAATGATAGACAATTATGTGTGTAGTTTGCTCAATTTTCACTGTCTTACAAATAAGAGCGATTGTGAAGTTAACTATACCATGGGTATTATCCTAGAAATAGGGATATCCAATTGAGGTACTGGGTGGTTTTAATGGACACACTTGTTAGATGCTCGAAAGGGTCAATGAGTGACATTTTTGAGGTTTTGTTGAAAAACTAACCTCAAAGACCTTAAACCTGGCCTACCATATCATCAACAATTAGAATTTGCATCAAATTATTATGTTCCCATGCATAGCTTTCCCCTAAGAAATCATAATCCTAAGATCCATTTTAAGTGATCATACTCTAATTATTATTAGTCTCGAATTATTACCTTAGAAGACCAAGAATTACTCTAACATTAGCAAACATTGAAACCCCCCCCCCCACCAAACTATCTTTTACCATAGGTTTGAATCTAGTAAGCAACTACTATTTTTGACTTAATTAATCACTACTCACATTGTTCCTCGTGGACTCAACCCCAACTCCAAAGTTGGGTAAATATATTGACGACGATCGTCTTTCCCTTTAATTAACGTGTAAGTTGAGCGTTATCATTCATCACTAATGGATCTATGAATTTCAGTCCTATGTTATATAACTTATGGCATATATAGACTTATGTGCTTAGTCCCCTGTAATCATGATACACCCTTAATGACTAGTCATATTCACATTATGTCATGTAAGTCCTCAGATTAGATCTTTTTAATGAATCCATGCCTATTATACTCTATTACTCAGACCTCAGTTATTTATAAAAGCTACATATTGTATTCTTTAATTTTTAGTTCTTCATGTTATATCACTTCAGTGACCCTCCTTATGTTAAAATAGTGGTGATGAGAATGAATAAACAATGGTTTAGATGGAAGAGAGTATATGTTCCTTGTTAGGGAAAATTATTTTATGTTTGTTTTATCTAAGGTTAAAAATATAGAGAAAGATAGAGGCAAATATCTGGTATATGTAATAGTTAGTTGAGAATTTTTGGTATGCCTTTTTGGAGATAATTTAAGAAATTGTTATTGATAGAGGTGTTAGAGAATATGGGAAAAAATTCCTACATGGGTTGGTTTCTTAGAAGTTCAATTGTGGTTATAATGATAGGCTTCAATGTCATGTTGGTATACAAGTGGCTTAAAGTATTGTGCACTAGTGAAAACTTATTAGAGCTTGGGGTTAGTATTGAAGTGGTAAGGAGTATAATCCTTGAGATGAGGGCTCTGAAAAGATATAAGATGAGAGAGTATATAGTTTAACTTGAACTTTGGTTAGGGATTATAAGTTGCATCGAATAAAATGTAGTATTTAAGAGGAAAAGCATAGTTGAGAAAAGTGTTTGAGTAGTGTTGTTAAGCTTGAAAGTTAATAGTTGCATCACCTAAGGCTTAGTAATCCTACTCATGCTTCTCCTCAATATGACTATTACCCTTGATATACAGTTGTATCCAAAGGATGTCTTATGCTTAAGTCTATAAAATCCCAACCATATGGACCTATATCAATGGATTTGACTAGTTAGACTATGTGGTGATTCCTCATTCAAATTACTTACTAAGATCATGCCCAAAATTGTGTCCCTTAATTGTTGTTAGAAATTATGATAAGGAGAGTCTGAAGTAACTGATATTTTCTTCAAGAGTATTTGGTAACTCATATTCCCTTCTTAGTAACTCTTGGAGATTTTATCTCATTAGCTATCACTTCATAGTTCTATATGTGTGATCATGTCATGAATGCTTCAATTAAGTTCAAGACTCTGGGTCTGAGGGCGATAGTCACGACGCCCTTGTCCATCCTATGGACAATCTCTAACTCTATAACCTATGTCACCACACTGGAAACAACCCCTCTTCTCACCCCAACACTCACCCAAATGAGCCCTACCATACTTAGGACACAGGGGACGATTTGGCTTACTACCAGTACTGTACTAGGACCTGGATGCATATGACCTGCTACCTTGCTCCTGCCTACCTCTAGGCACGAGAGCACTAGCAGATGACGGTGCTGGCATAGACGAACGATCTTGATACTAAGGGTGACTCCCTCCATGCGATCTAGTCTGACCCTGTCCGTGCTGCTCGGACCTAGCTCTCTTATTCCCTCTCATTCTATCTCTCTCCTTAATCTTGTCTGCCTCAATCTGTTGGGCATGAGTCATCAGCCTAGAAAGATTCATCTCACTATTCAGCATAGCAGACCTACACTGCTTAACCACATAACTAGATACTCCAATCACAAACTTACTCATACTAGCCCGATTATCAGCTACTAAGTCAGGAGCATACTTGGCCAACTGATTGAACTTTAGACAGTACTCCCTAATAGTCATAGAGCCCTGTTGCAGGTTCATAAACTCTTTCACCTTCGCCTCCCTTATCTCCAAAGGGAAAAACTTATCCAGGAATGCATCCTAGAACTCTTGCCAAGTTGTAGGGACAACTCCCTCACCTCTACCTTTTCTCCAAGCAACAACCCAGTCATAAGAAAGATCTTTCAACCTATACGCAGCCAACTCCATACTATGTTCCTCAGATACATGCATCACCTGAGTAATCTTCCGCATCTCCTCTAAAAACAACCGTGGATCCTCATTAGACTTGGACTCATAGAATTCCGACAGATTCATCTGCATGAAGTCACGGATCCTGGCAGCAGCTGAATTACCTCCCTGCTGCTGTGGAGTTGGGGCCGTGTTGGCCTGAACATTTGCAGTAATAGCTTGGGCTAGCGCCTGAAAGGCTGCCCGAAATTCAGCATAAGACATGTTTTCATTCAATGGGTCATCGGGTTGAGGTTGCTGACCATCATTATTTCTTCTCGCTCGACATGGAGGCATATTTTTGAAAGACTTTTGAAAGAAAGAAAGACTTTTGAAAGAAAGAATCACACTTTTTCCTAAAACGTCTTGTAGCCTCTTGCTCATAGATGTGGCGCGCGACACACCGATGATAAAGACTCCACTTAACACGGCTTATCAGACTCGCTAGGACACCTTAAAACCTTAGGCTCTGATACCAAGTTTGTAACGTCCCAAAAAAGGGTCCCAGAGCGTCACATGGTGCTTGAGGCTACGAGTAGCCCCAAGCTAACCCTTTGATCCATTTTCATTTAGTTCAAGACAAATCAACGGGGTTTCCATAAATAACCCTCACATATCAACAGAGTAATCATCATCCAAGAATAAAAGAATTTCTGAAAGATAACAAAATATGACTTAATAGTCAACTCCCAACATTTATACTAGTTTGACAAGCCTCTAAGAAAATCAGTAAAACCAGCGATCCATTGAGACGTGCCCCAACTGACTCATACTTAGTTATCAAATGTAAATAATTTCGTGAAACCAACATTAGACATCACGTCCTCGGAACATGAGGAATCACCACAACAAAGGATGTAGAACAGCGTGCCTGAAGAATCATTTCCAAACCTGGAACTGAGCACCTGAACCTACATTCTAAGAAAATGCAGCCCACATCCGAAGATGTGGGTCAGTACCATGGAAAGTAACCGAGTATATGAGGGTGTATGCAGTTGTATAAACATCATCATCATAAATATTTATAAGAAATATGCAGGATGTATGAAAGACTCACATAGCCCGAAGAAAATCATCATAATCATGAAAGTACGAAATAAGTACAATAACACATGTGAGTCATCATATAATTTGCCAATCACTTTCAGTTCATCAAGAATATCAATTCTCATAATGTAAATATCATTTAAATCTTTCAAAAGAATAACTTTCACAATTCCACTGTCAAATCACTTCACCGTTCACCATAGACACAAGGAAACACACACACACTGGGAGATCCTATAATCGACATAAACCATGTGAGCTACATGGAGTCTAACGTACAACCCATGTTGGGGAGAACCATCCTATCCTTGCCATCGGAGTAGGACTATTGATATCAAATCCACATAAACTAGTGATCACTATATAAATCAGCCTCAGGCTCACTCCTACGGGGGCACGTAGTTCTAGGGAAGTAAGGTCGCTTTATACCTCCCACTCAGTACTAAAGATTTCTCCCAAACTTAGTTCAGATCATTTCAAAGACAATCCACAACAAAATAATTTTAGTAATATATAAATATACATCGAGAGCCATCATGCTTCCCATCTATCAAAATCAACCACGTTGTGGGTTTCTTTCACACTCGAGTTCAAAACAACTCCATTAAGACCAAAAAGTCAAATCATTCAAAATATCTCAAATATTCAACATCAACGTGCTTATAACACACTTTCTAAAAAAACACAATTTCCAATTGGGATTCATGACCCAAATATCAAAATCATGATAAATATCGTTCAAGATTCATGCTTTATATCTCCACACATGTAAATTCATCTTTCAAAATCATAAACATCAAGATTTCATAATAATCATCATAAGATATGGGTTCATGCTTCAAATTCATAAAAAAAATCAAATAAAAATCATGCCTTTGTAAAGAAAATTACTTTTGGGCACAAGAACGAAAGAGAGTTCTTGTTGAAAAACCCCACATGCCTTGAATGATAAAATTTAGATCGATACTCATTTTTCAGATGTTAATCGTGCCTTTGAATGATGGTTTTTGGAGTTCTTGAACTAGGAACTTGGAATCTTGAATAAATTTGCAGAATTAATGGTGAACTTTGGAGGTTCTTAAAGTTGGATGTAGGAGCTTAAGGTTTTCTTTTTGAGGAAATTTGATGAAATATAACATATAATGCTTCTAATAGGCTTTAATATTGGGTTTGGACGGATTTGACCAAAACGCCCCTAAAAATCAAATAATTCTCGAATCTATCCTTTGGTGGACTGTTTTGATAGTTTGAAGTAGATCAACCATAACATTTTACTGATATCCAAATTGGATGAAACCAATTTCATTAGAAAGAGGACTCTCATATCTTTTCATAGATATATAGTATCTCACCCAAATCATTGTGTAAGAGGAGTTATGATCGTTTGAAGTTGACCCAAAAATACGCCAGGCCTCAGTACTTTTTCCTGCACGTTTTACTGTTCACTACTATTCACGGTTCGATCGAAATGTTCATAACTCGTCGCTCGGGTGTCCGTTTTGGATGATCCACATATCGTTGGAAAGATTATTCGATACTCTACGCAATGGTGGGTCATAATATAATACATTTCACACGGAAAATTTATAATTCATTCTAGAAGATAGAACCCAACACGTTTACGCACAAAATTTTAACAAATTTTTTTTTTGGGGTATTACAAGTATGTTATGGAATGGATATGGATTTGGATATTATTTTAGAGTTTGTTGGTTTGGTATGGATGGTTGACTTAGTTGGGTTGGTCTTGGTTATAGACCAATCCCAAAGTCATTAAATTTTAAATGATCTCTATCTTGTTATATGTTCGAAATTCATCCGACTCAGGATGTATGTTGGTTGGTTGGATTGGATATCGGGGGTGGTCTCCGATCCTTGTTGGACTTGAGATGCCCATCACTACAAGGCCCTTGTTCGGTTCATGTCAAGTTGGTATTAGATCCTAGGTTCATGGTCAATTGGGCATCCACAAAAATACATCAAGTAGGGTCTCTTTTATGGGTGTATTACATGCCACACATATAATTGAGAGGATATGAGACATTTAGGAATGTTTCCCTTTCTTGTTGTCTTAATTTCGAGCTATAGAGTCTAAGGTCTTGGATTCTTCTAATTTCTGTTTGCTTATCTTTCAAATCATGCCTCTGAGAAGATTGATGTTCATACAAAACTCTTCTGTCCCATCTCAGGACAATGTGGATAGAGCTCATCCAACTTCTAGGGTCCAGACCTAGTCAAGGGTCACAACATCTGACTGTGATAACACAGACGTAGATTTAAAACAATTAGGGGTGATAACTATTATAACAACCTCGAAGGCCCCTACCTCTAGCCTGGAAGGTATAACATAACACTAACCACGTCCTACCTCCACGGGCACCACTACCTCTTCTGCTCGCACCTCTAGTAGAATCTCTACCTCTCAAAACTGACATCGGAGTAGCTTTGAAAACACAGAGAGGACAGTCCTTGTCCAAATGACCAATCTCATTACAAATATAGAAAACCCTATGATTCGGCTCCATAGAAATAGATAAGACTGAAATAAGATGACCACCCAAAGCTGCTGAATCAAAAGGCCCACTCTACGAACTCTATAAGGTAGCCTATATTGTCCTATAATGATACAGACAAAATCCTCTAGAATATCTACCTCGATATGTGTGATCTCTAAACTCACCCTGACGGCTCACCTTCTTAGCACCTCTCTGAGATGCTTGAAGAATAAACCCAATCATCTTATCATGATCCATAATACACTAAAATGATGCCCATTACACTACCATCCAAGTCATAGCTACATGAAGAGAAACATCCAACCCTTTCACAAATTTTTGAATCTTCTTAGACTAGGTGGTAATACTTCTTTAAGAATATCTAGAAAAGGCATGAAAACATGCATCAAACTCTGCAATATTCATAAATCCTTTCTTCAAGAGATCAAACTCATCTTACATCTAATCACTCAAACTATAAGGAATAAACCAGTCTAAAAAGGCCTCGATAAACTAATCTCAAGTCATCTCTAGCGAGCTAAAAGTCAGCAATAATTAAGTGACCTACACCAATCTCTGGATTCATCTTTTAACTGATAAGTAGTTACACAACCCCATGCCACTCGATCAAACCAAGGTTATGCAACTTCACATGACAATCCGTTAAGAACTCATAGGCATCCTTGCCTACCATACCACTACACCTAGGAGGAACCAAATGAGTGAATTTCTCAAACCTCTTATGATTTTCAAAAGACATAATTATACTCAAAACAATGGGATGTATAGTAGATATCACTGGATGAGAACCCACCTGAGGAGGCAACATAGAAGAAGGCTAAAATCCAGATCATAAAATACCATACTTAGATATAGGAACTGAAGAAGGAACAATAATTGGAGTCCATGGAGTATTATAAGAAGATTTTTGCACAATAGAAGGATCCGCTCTTGAGATTGGAGGAATATGATAAGCAGACTCTAGCATAGATAGAGGTACTATACTTGAAGCAAGAGGAACACCAACTGCACTCACATGAGCATCCTCTAAATGGGTAAAAAAAAAGCAATAACCATTTCATGACTAGGGTAGAATAACTTTATGGGACCCAAATAGACCCTATAACTCTAATATGCTTAACATGAGGCTCAGGGGAGAGTCCCCTAGTGCTATCTCTTCATAAGGTAGATCATCGTTCTCATCCTCTACCTCCAATATGTCAATGACTCACAACTCACCCTCTATAGATTGAGTATCCCATAAGTTTCCACGTAAATATTGCTTGTCTTTTATTATTGCTTTCACTATTTTCTCACTTTCCTCATACATGGACCTGGTATTAAATTAGGTCTTAGGTACAATGATGGACTCTTAAAAACCATCTGTTATTACTACACATATTCTTACTATAAGGTTAATACCTTGGAAAGGTCAATACATGACGGAAGCTCTACCCATTATCAATAAATGATAATCAACTACTCAACCCCTAATGTTTAATGGGAAATTCTATAGTTAGTAGAAGACTATAATTTATGATTTCATCATGGTATGAATTGTGGGATATAATTTGTGATGCTTTATAAGTCCCAATACTACAAAAGTAGATACTTCTTAATCTATCTTTAAAGTTATAAGGATTATACTTAAGCTGATCGAAAGAGGATTAAGAAATATTATAAAGCAAATAGAATTCTTGTCTGTAGGATATGACCTGATGAGTATAACTGAGTCTCTACTTGTGAATATCCTAATAAATTATGAGATGCCATGCACAATGCTCATGAGGGACTAGGTCAAGTGAACCAATCTAGGATTTCTATACTTACTACTCGATATGAGTTGTTTAACATAAATGAAGGAGAATCTATTCAAGACATGCATACTCAATTCACATATATTGTGAATAAACTTAAATGTCTTATGGAAAACATTATGATATACAAATTGGTCAAGAAGATATTGATTATAAAACCTTATTTATGGAAAAGTAAAGTAAATTCAATCTCAAAGGCAAAATATATTCAAAAAATGATGATGGATGAAGTCATTGGAAATTTGAAAATATATGAGCTCAAATGACACCAAGATATTAAGAGAAATGAACCCATAAAAGAGAGGAGTTTGATTTTAATGGTTGGCAAAAATAATTCTTCTGGGGATAAACATGATATGGGTTATCTCACTTAGAGATTTCAAAAGATGGTGAGAAGTAGATCTTTTCAAAATAAAAGAAGCTTGATTGAGATATTCAAGTGAAATGACCAATGTCATAACTGTGGAAACTCGTTCATCATAAGAAAGAATACCCACTTCTTAAGCTAGACTCCAATGAGTTAAGAAAACCTACTTTAAAAAAAGTCTAAAGTCTAATTTCTAGTTGTCTTTCATGGACAAATATAATAATGAAGAATATAATTAGGTTATTGTAATACCCCAGGAAATTTTTCGTTGAAATTTTGTGCGTAAACGTATTGGGTTCTATCTTCTAGAATGAATTATAAATTTTTTGGGTGGAATGTCTTAGATTATGACCCACCATTGCGTAGAGTATCGAATAATCTTTCCAAGGATATGTGGATCATCCAAAATGGACACCCGAGCAACGAGTTATGAACATTCTGATCAAATCGTGAATAGTAAAACGTGTAGGAAAAGTACTAAGGCTTGGCGTATTTTTGCTCCAACTTTAAACAATCATAACTCCCTGTACATAATGATCTGAGTGATCTACTATATATATCAACGGAAATCTCTGCGAGTCCTCTTTCCAATGAAATTGGTTTCATCCAATTTGTCTATCGGAGAAAAAAGTTATGGTCGATATACTTCATCATATCAAAAGTAAATTTTTGGGTCAACTTCAAATGATCATAACTCCTCATACACAATGATCTCGGTGAGATACTACATATCAACAGAAATATATGAGAGTCCTATTTCTAATGAAATTGGTTTCATCCAATTTGGATATCGGAGTAAAATATTATGGTTGATCTACTTCAAACTATCAAAACAGTCCACCAAAGGACAAATTCGAGAATTATTTGATTTTTAGGGGCGTTTTGGTCATTCCCCCTCACCCAAAATCTGTCCAAACCCTTTATTAAAGCCTATTAGAAGCATTATATGTTATATTTTATCAAATTTCCTCAAAAAGAAAATCCTAAGCTCCTACATCCAACTTCAAGAACCTCCAAAGTTCACCATTAATTCTGAAAATTTATTCAAGATTCCAAGTTCCTAATTCAAGATCTCCAAGAACCATCATTCAAAGGCACGATTAACATCTCAAAAATGAGTATGATCTAAAGTTCATTATTCAAGGTATGTGGGATTTTTTCAATAAGAACTCTCTTTCGTTCTTGTGCCCAAAAGTAATTTTCTTTATAAAGGCATGATTTTTATTTGATTTTTACGAATTTGAAGTATGAACCCACATCTTATGATGATTAATATGAAATCTTGATGTTTATGATTTTGAAAAATGAATTTACATGTGTGGAGATATAAAGCATGAATCTTGAACGATATTTATAATGATTTTGATATTTGGGTCATGAATTCCCATTGGAAATTATGCTTTTCTTGAGAAAGTGTGTGTTATAAGCACATTGATGTTGAATATTTGAGATATTTTGAATGATTTGACCTTTTGTTCTTAATGGAGTTGTTTTGAACTCGAGTATAAAAGAAATACACAACGTGGTTGATTTTGATAGATGGGAAGCATGATGGCTCCCGATGTATATTTATATATTACTGAAATTATTTTGTTGTGGATTTTCTTTGAAATGATCTGAGCTAAGTTCGAGAGAAATCTTTAGCACCGACTAAGAGGTATAAAGCGACCTTACTTCCCTAGAACTATGTTTCCCCGTAGGAGTGAGCCTGAGGGTGATTTATAAAGTGATCACTAATTTGTGTGGATTTGATATCGATAGTCCTACTTCGATGGCAAGGATATGATGGCTCTCCCCAACGTGGGTTATACGTTGGACTCCTTGTAGCTCACATGGTTTATGTCGATTATAGGATCTCCCAGTGTGTGTGTGTTTCCTTGTATCTATGGTGAATGGTGAAGTGATTTGAAAGTGGAATTGGGAAAGTTATTCTTTCAAAAGATTTAAATGATATTTACATTATGAGAATCGATATTCTTGATGAACTGAAAGTGATTGACAAACTATATGATGACTCACATGTGTTATTGTACTTATTTCATCCTCTCATGATTATGATGATTTTCTTCGGGCTATGTGAGTCTTTTATACATCCTGCATATTTCTTATCAATATTTATGATGATGATGTTTATACAACTGCATACACCCCTATATACTCGGTTTCTTTCCATAGTACTGATGCACATCTTCGGATGTGGGCTGTATTTTCTCAGAATGTAGGTTCAGGTGCTCAGTTCCAGGTTTGATAGTGATTCTTCGGGCATGCTGTTCTACATCCTCTGTTGTGGTGAGTCCTCATATTCTGAGGATGTGATGTCTGATGTTGGTTTCACGGAATTGTTTACATTTGATAACTGAGTATGTGTTAGTTGGGTCATGTCTCAATGGCTCGCTGGTTTTATTGATTTTCTTAGAGGCTTGTTAGACTATTATAGATGTTGGGAGTTGACTAATAAGTTGTATTTTGTTATTTTTCTGAAATTCTTTTATTCTTGGGTGATGATTACTCTATTGATATTTGAGGGTTATTTATGGAAACTCCGTTAATTCGTGTTGAACTAAATTAAAATGGCTCAAAGGGTTAGCTTGGGGCTACTCGTAGCCTCAAGTACCATGTGACGCTTTGGGGCCCATTTTCTGGGGCGTTACAAACTTGGTATCAGAGCCTAAGGTTTTAAGGTGTCCTAGGGAGTATGACAAACCGCGTTAAGTAGAGTCTTGATCATCGGTGCGTAGCACGCCACATCTATGAGCAAGAGGCTACAAGACATTTTAGGAAAAAGTGTGATTCTTTCTTTCAGAAATCTATCGTTCTTAAAGTGTCTCTCTCTGCTATTGATTCATGCTCTCCTCTTTCAGAAATATGCCTCCACATCGAGCGAGAAGAAATAATAATGGTCAGCAACTTCAACCCGCTGACCCATTGAGTGAAAACATTTCTCATGCTGAATTTTGGGTAGCTTTTCAAGCGGTGGCCCAAGCTGTTACTGCAAATGTTTAGGCCAACCCGGCCCCATCTCCACAGTTGCAGGGAGGTGATTTAGCTGCTGCCAGGATCCGTGACTTCAGGCAGATGAATCCACCAAAATTCTATGGGTCCAAGTCTGATGAGGATCCATGGTTGTTTTTAGAGGAGGTACGGAAGATTACTCAGGTGATGCATGTATCTGAGGAACATAGTGTTGAGTTAGCTGCGTATAGGTTGAAAGACCTTGGTTATGACTGGGTTGTTGCTTGGAGGAAAGGTAGAGGTGAGGGAGCTATCCCTACAACTTATCAAGAGTTCCAGGATGCATTCCTGGATAAGTTTTTCCCTTTGGAGATGAGGGAGGCGAAGGTGGAAGAGTTTATGAACCTGAGATAGGGCTCTATGACTGTTAGGGAGTACTGTTTAAATTTCAATCAGTTGGCCAAGTATGCTACTAACTTAGTGGCTGATAATCAGGCTAGTATGAGTAAGTTTGTGACTGGAGTGTATAGTTATATGGTTAAGGAGTATAGGTTTGCTATGTTGAATAGTGAGATAAATATTTCTAGGCTGATGACTCATGCCCAATAGATTGAGGCAGATAAGATTAAGGAGAGAGATAGAATGAGAGGGAATAAGAAATCTAGGTTCGAGCAGCACAGACAGGATCAAACTAGATCGCAGGAAGGGAGTTGCCCTAAGTATCAGGATCGTTCGTCTATGCCAGCATCATCATCTGCTAGTGCTCCCATGCCTAGAGATAGGAAGGAGCAAGGTAGTAGGTTATATGCATCCAGGTCCCAGTACAGTG
Source organism: Capsicum annuum (assembly GCF_002878395.1). Lineage (NCBI taxonomy): Eukaryota > Viridiplantae > Streptophyta > Magnoliopsida > Solanales > Solanaceae > Capsicum > Capsicum annuum. The sequence goes on along the minus strand of NC_061115.1, from coordinate 100,099,005 downwards.
CTGGCAGTAAGCCAAATCGTCCCCTGTGTCCTAAGTGTGGTAGGGCTCATTTGGGTGAGTGTTGGGGTGAGAAGAGGAGTTGTTTCTGGTGTGGTGACATGGGTCACAGAGTTAGAGATTGTCCATAGGATGGACAAGGGCGTCGTGACTATCGCCCTCAGACCCAGACTTAGACTGTTAGTGCTCCAGTTCCAGCGACTCGCCTAGCCCCAGCTCAGGGCGCCTCTTCTAGTAATGCTGGCGGGAAGCACCAGAATAGATTCTGTACTTTACCATCCCACCAGTAATAGGAGGACTCTCCCAATGTTGTTACTGGTGTGCTTCGTATATTTCAGTTTGATGTGTATGCGTTGTTGGATCCTGGATCCAGTTTCTCATATGTTACACCTTTGATTGCTGTGATTTTTGAAATGAGTCCTGAGATTATTCCTGAGCCTATCCTAGTTTCTACCCCAGTGGGTGATTCGATTGTTCCTCAGAAAGTGTATAAAAAGTGTCCTATTACCGTTCTTCATAGAGTCTTGTTGGCTGATTTAATTGAGTTAGATATGGTTGATTTTGATGTGATTCTGGGTATGGAATGGCTGTATTCTTCTTATGCCTGTATTGATTGTCGAACCCGAGTTGTCAAGTTTCAGTTTTTGGGTATATCCGTGTTTGAGTGGTCTGGGAATTCTGTGTCACCCGAGAGTTATTTTATCCTTACCTCAAAGCTAGAAAGCTTATTTCCAAAGGGTTTATTTACCATTTGGTTAGAGTTAAAGACACTAAGTCTGAGACTCCAACTCTCCAGTCTGTTAACGTCGTCAATGAGTTTTCTAATATCTTTTTGGATGATCTCCCAGGGATACCTCCTGATAGAGAAATAGAGTTCAGGATTGATCTTCTTCCCGATACTCAGCCCATTTCTATTCCTCCTTACCATATGGCCCCTGCAGAACTTAAAGAGTTGAAAGAGCAACTCAAAAATCTACTAGATAAGGGTTTCATAAGGCCCAAGATTTCTTCTTGGGGTGCTCCTGTGTTGTTTGTGAGAAAGAAAGATGGCTCTTTGCGTATGTGTATTGATAATCGCCAACTGAATAAATTCACCATAAAAAATAAGTATCCCCTTCTGAGAATAGATGATTTGTTTGACCAATTGCGAGGTGCAAGTTATTTCTCAAAGATAGACCTTCGTTTCAGCTATCATCAACTCAAATTTAGGGAGTGTGACATCTCGAAAACTACTTTTCGAACTCATTATGGCCATTTTGAGTTTCTTGTTATGTCTTTCAGGTTAACTAATGCCCCACCAGCTTTCATGGACCTCATTAATTGAGTGTTCAGACCATATCAGGATATGTTTGTCATATGTTCATTGATGATATACTGGTGTACTCCCGTAGTGACGATGAACTTTTTGATCATCTCCGAACTGTCTTGCAAACCCTTAGAGATCACAAGATGTTTGCCAAGTTCAGTAAGTGTAAGTTTTGGCTAATGTCAGTTGCTTTTCTGGGTCATATCATTTCTTTCGAGGGTATTAGAGTTGATCTCTAAAAGACCGAAGCTGTTAGAAATTGGCTTAGACCTATTTCTCTGACTGATATCCAAAGTTTCTTGGGTTTAGCTGGCTATTACCGCCGTTTTGTTAAGGGTTTCTCCTCTATAGCGTCTCCTATGACTCGGTTGACCCAAAAGAAAGTGAAGTTCTTGTGGTCTGAATCTTGTGAGAAGTGTTTTCAAGAGTTGAAGACTCGACTCACTTCAGCCCCTGTTTTGACTTTGCCTGATGGTGTTGATGGTTTTGTGGTGTACTGTGATTCTTCGAGAGTTGGGTTGGGTTGCGTATTGATGTAGAAGGATAAGGTGATAGCTTATGCTTCTAGACAGTTGAAACCCCATGAGAAAAATTACCCCACCTATGACCTTGAGTTGGCTGCTATTGTGTTTGCTTTGAAAATCTGGAGACACTATTTGTATGGTGTCCATGTTGATGTTTTCACTGATCATAAGAGTTTGCAGTATGTGTTTACCCAGAGAGAATTAAATCTTAGGCAGAGATGAGGGTTAGAATTGTTAAAGGACTATGATATAAGTGTGTTGTACCATCCAGGCAAGGCCAATATTGTGGCGGATGCCCTAAGTAGAGTGTCCATGGGTAGTGTTTCGCATGTGGTAGAAGGTAAGAAAGAGTTGGCTTGTGATGTACATCGTTTGGCTAGATTGGGGGTTAGGTTTTCTGACTCTGCTGAAGGTAGTATAGGGGTTCAGAGTAGTTCCGAATCCTCCTTGGTTTTGGAAGTGAAGGAAAAGCAATACTTAGATGCTAGTTTGGTCAGACTGAAGGAGTCAGTCAAGGACCAAAAAGTAGAGGTTTTCTCCCAAGGGGGAGATGGTGTGTTGAGATTGCAGGGTAGATTGTATGTTCCGAATGTTGATGATCTGAGATAGAGGATTATGGCTGAAGCGCACGGGGCACGATATTCTATTCATCCTGGTGCCACCAAGATGTACCGAGACTTGTGGGAAATCTATTGGTGGAGTGACATGAAGAAAGATATAGCAGCGTTTGTAGCTAAGTGTGCAACATGCCAATAGGTTAAGGTTGAACACCAAAGACCTGGTGGTATGATGCAAGAGTTTAGTATTCCCACTTAGAAGTGGGAAGAGATAAATATGGACTTCGTGATTTGTTTACCTCCTTCCAGACACCATCATGATTCCATTTGGGTTGTGGTTGATAGGTTGACTAAGCCTGCTCATTTCTTGCCTGTTCATACTTCATATACTGCTGAGGATTACGCTAGATTGTATATCCGAGAGCTAGTCGACTGCATGAAGTTCCCTTGTCTGTCATTTCGAATAGGGGGTACTCAGTTCACTTCGCAATTTTAGAAAGCTTTTCAGAAGGGTCTTGGTACCCAAGTGCTTTTGAGTTCTGCTTTTCATCCGCAGACCAATGGTCAGGATGAGCGGACCATCCAGACCTTAGAGGATATATTGAGAGCTTGTGCACTTGACTTTAAGGGAAGTTGGGATGATCACTTATCGTTGATAGAATTTGCTTACAATAATAGTTTCCACTCTAGTATTGGCATGGGTCCATTTGGAGCCTTATGTGAGAGAAAGTGTAGATCACCCATAGGTTGGTTCGAGGTGGAAGAAGCGGCTGTGAGTGGTCCTGATTCGGTATTTGAGGCTATGGAAAAAGTTAAGTTGATTAGGGAAAGGTTGAAAACTGCATAGAGTCGTCAGAAGTCATATCCGGATGTTAGAAGAAGAGACCTTAAGTTTGAAGTTGGTGACCTAGTGTATCTGAAAATTTCACCCATGAGGGGGGTGAAGAGATTCGAAAAGAAGGGGAAACTTGGTCCCCGTTATGTTGGTCCTTACAAAATTCTTAGCAGTGTTGGTAATGTAGCTTATGAGGTCGAGTTGCCTTCCGAGTTGTCCTCTATTTATCCAATATTCTATTTCTCTATGCTTAGAAAGCATATTAGCGATGCTGTGGTAGTGGATTCCTTTGTGAGTGCTGACATTCGAGAAAATCTTTCTTTTGATGAGATTCCTGTTGAGATTCTTGATTTTAGTGTCCGAAGACTAAGGAACAAAGAAGTTCCCTTGGTCAAGGTGTTGTGGCAAAACCAATCTGTTGAGGGTGTAACTTGGGAAGCCGAGGTGGATATGCGATCCAAGTACCTGCACCTATTTTCCGCGAACTCCGATCAAGCCGAAGGTACCGTTCTTTCCTAAATCCTGCACTTTTGATAAAAGTTGCAACAGTTCAGCTGTTATTTATTATGTGTTCAGTTGTAGTTTCTTGAATTTATGGATTCTATGTTGCATTCGGAGTGAGAAATGATATGGTGATGAGTCTAATGAATGGTTTCAGCTGTATGATCTTTGCCCTATCTAATCTTGGCATGTCTAGCGTCATTCGAGGGTGAATGTTTCCAGGGGGGATGATGTAATACCCCAGAAAATTTTTCATTGAAATTTTGTGCATAAACGTGTTGGGTTCTATCTTCTAGAATGAATTATAAATTTTTTGTGTAGAATATCTTAGATTATGACCCACCATTGCGTAGAGTATCAAATAAGCTTTCCAACGATATGTGGACCATCGAAAAAGGACACCCGACCAATGAATTATGAACATTCCGATCGAACCGTGAATAGTAGTGAACAGTAAAATGTGTAGGAAAAGTACTGACGCCTGGCGTATTTTTGCTCCAACTTTAAACTATCATAACTCCTTGTACATAACGATCTGGGTGATTTACTATATATCAACAAAAAGCTCTACGAGTCCTCTTTCCAATGAAATTAGTTTCATCCAATTTGTCTATCGGAGCAAAAAGTTATGATCGATCTACTTCAGCCTATCAAAAGCAAATTTTTGGGTCAAATTCAAATGATCATAATTCCTCTTACACAATGATCTAGGTGAGATACTATATATCAATGATAAGATATGAGAGTCCTCTTTCTAATGAAATTGGTTTCATCCAATTTGGATATCAGTAAAACATTATGGTTGATCTACTTCAGACTATCAAAACAGTCCACCAAAGGACAGATTTGAGAATTATTTGATTTTTAGGGGCGTTTTGGTCATTCCCCCTCACCCAAAATCCGTCCAAACCCTATATTATAGCCTATTAGAAGCATTATATGTTATATTTCATCAAATTCCCTTAAAAAGAAAATCCTAAGCTTCTACATCCAACTTCAAGAACTTCCAAAGTTCACCATTAATTCTGCAAATTTATTCAAGATTCCAAGTTCCTAATTCAAGAACTCCAAGAACCATCATTCAAAGGCACGATTAACATCTCAAAAATGAGTATCGATCTAAAGTTCATCATTCAAGGTATGTGGGGTTTTTTCAACAAGAACTCTCTTTCGTTCTTGTACCCAAAAGTAATTTTCTTTACAAAGACATGATTTTTATTTAATTTTTACATATTTGAAGCATGAACCCATATCTTATGATGATTATTATGAAATCTTGTTGTTTATGATTTTGAAAGACGAATTTACATGTGTGGAGATATAAAGTATGAATCTTGAATGATCTTTATCATGATTTTGATATTTGGGTCGTGAATCCCCATTGAAAATTATGTTTTTTTGAGAAAGTGTGTGTTATAAGCACGTTGATGTTGAATATTTGAGATCTTTTGAATGATTTGACCTTTTGGTCTTAATGGAGTTGTTTTGAACTCGAGTGTAAAAGAAATACACAACGTGGTTGATTTTGATAGATGGGAAGCTTGATGGCTCTCGATGTATATTTATATATTACTGAAGTTGTTTTGTTGTGGATTGTCTTTAAAATGATCTGAGCTAAGTCCGGGAGAAATCTTTAGCACCGAGTATGAGGTATAAAGTGACCTTACTTCCCTAGAACTACGTTTGTGTGGATCTGATATCGATAGTCCTACTCCAATGGAAAGGATAGGACGGCTCTCCCCAACGTGGGTTGTACGTTGGACTCCATGTAGCTCACATGATTTATGTCGGTTATAGGATCTCCCAGTGTGTGTGTGTTTCCTTGTATCTATGGTGAATGGTGAAGTGATTTGAGAGTGGAATTGTGAAAGTTATTCTTTTGAAAGATTTAAATGATATTTACATTATGAGAATTGATATTCTTGATGAACTGAAAGTGATTGAAAAACTATATGATGACTCACATGCGTTATTGTACTTATTTCATCCTCTCATGATTATGATGATTTTCTTCGGGCTATGTGCGTCTTTTATACATCCTGCATATTTCTTATAAATATTTATTATGATGATGTTTATACAACTGCATACACCCCCATATACTCAGTTCCTTTCCATGGTACTGACCCACATCTTTGGATGTGGGCTGGATTTTCTCAGAATGTAGGTTCAGGTGCTCAGTTTTAGGTTCGACAGTAATTCATCGAGCACGCTGTTCTATATTCTCTGTTGTGGTGAGTCCTCATGTTCCGAGGAAGTGATGTCTGATGTTGTTTTCACGGAATTATTTACATTTGATAATTGAGTATGAGTCAGTTGGGGCTTGTCTCAATGGCTCGCTGTTTTTATTAATTTTCTTAGAGGCTTGTCAGACTAGTATAGATGTTGGGAGTTGACTAATAAGTCGTATTTTGTTATCTTTCTATAATTCTTTTATTCTTGGATGATGATTACTCTGTTGATATTTGAGGGTTATTTATGGAAACCCGATTGATTCGTGTTGAACTGAATGAAAATGGCTCAAAGGGTTAGCTTGGGGATACTCGTAGCCTCAAGCACTGTGTGACACTCCGGGACCTATTTTTTGGGGCGTTACAGTTACCCTTTTTGATATTCTTGAAAACATGATAAACTATTCCAAGAAGGAGTTAAGTTCTTTAGATAATGTATTGACAGATGCTTTTGACTAATAAGGTAGTGAAAAAGAGTCTTTAAATAATGAACTGAATTGATTTTGAAATAGATACTATTTCTCTATCCTTGAGGAATTCTGAGCTTAAACTAGAATCTGTCAAGATTAAAGATAAAAACAACAAATTCAAGAGGCTATCAGGCAAGGTTGTGGCAATTAAGACTTTTACAAGTCATGAAGAAAAGATGAAAAAGTTCAATCTAGACCTTGATACCTCTCATGAATGAAAGAAAGAGCTGGAAAAGGACTTGAATAGTGATAATGATGAGATAGATAAATCTCTTTATTAACCCACTTCATTCGAGATTCTTACTAAGTTGAGCAGTATGAAGTTCAACTTCAAAGAAGGAATCGATTTTGGGAAAGTTTATCCTTTCTCTAATCCCTAAATTGAGTTTGTATTTGATCTAGATAAAAGGATATGTACTCATTGTGTAAAGAATGATTGTTGCAAGGAATATTCATAGATCCTTCTCTAAGCATAAGAGATTTACAGTTTGCTGAAGTTATCAAAATCTCCAAGGGACCTGGCTTCTAAAAGAAAAAAATATATCTACCTACATGGGCAAAAAAAAATCTTATCCATACTTTTATTCACTAAAATGGGCCCAAAATCAAGTGTGTTCCTAAGTTGAATAAAGGGATTATGCCGGCAAGAGTAAGAGGAAATAGTCAACAAGATCAAAATCTCGCTCATGAACAGTAACTGCTTAAGGCGTATGAATGGTAAAACTGGGGATCTCTTATCACTTTGGGATTTTCAAGATGTTAGTGTGTTCTTTGAAGGTACTTGATAAAGATGGGTAGTGTTTACAATTAAATGGAAGAACAGGTTACTTATATCTTGGAAAAGTTCTAGAAAAGAAAATTATATTTAGAACAAGGATTATGTGAGATAAATTTGAACTAATTTCTCTCCCTTACAATGGCTATAAAAAGTAGGAAGTTACATAAAGTAAGGTCTTTCATAGTGTTTAATTTAATCCATCTGCAGGTACGTATATGTTTGTAAGATAGTAATATGATGGACAAGAAAACAACATGGGACTTGGTCTCCTACATAGGTCCGTATCCATGTCTTACCATAGAAAATAAAACTTTACATGTGTGTCAGGTCATATCAGCTTTTCTTTTTCTTACCAAAAGTTGTCATCTTTTCTCACATTAAGACAAAATGTAATTGTTCTCTCCTGAAGAGACACATTACTTAAACCCTTTTAAAAATTATATCTTAATTTTTAACTCATATTATAATATTCTCTTACTCTCCCTAGTTTCTATCAATCTATCTCTCAATGCAAAAATCCTTGTTTATAGGTTGCTTATAGCTTCAGGTCTATGAGTCACTTCTTCAAACTATCATCTCTTAGAAATGTCTTCTAATCCAAACATCTTTGCCTTGTCATCTTTATTTTCTTTATCCTAGTGCCCTCAACTATCTATTCAAGTAAAACCCTAATTCCAGAAGTTTCCTTACCTACTAAAAATCAAAATTCATCACCCTTGTTATCTAAATCTACTGAACCTTTCTTGCTTAAAAAATGTGATATTACAATTTCCTTTCATAAAGATGAAGCAATTCCTTCTAAGTCTATGAAAGAAGGGTATGAGGTGATGGCTGAAAATAAGGTAGAATTCTCAATTGAGGACTAGGAAGCCAGAGATACAAGTAAATAACTGGACGTCAAAATGCCTACATTCTATTTTTGCTGCCATTAAAGTGTTAGAAACCAATGAGTCTTCTATTTCTTACTAATAATGTTTAAATTAGTCTAGATAAAGGTCAATCAGAAGAACAAGTGTTGGTTGGTTCTGGTAGTAGTGATGTTCTTTCCCACAATACTCAGTTAGTGCAAGAGTTTGCTGCTGTCATGGTCCTAACCAAAGAGAAGGAGAACCTTCCCAACCTTTGGTCTTCTCAATATATGATCAGTGAAAATATGACTTTTTCTTCACTTCTTAATGTTTTTGATAAAGAAGAGAAAGATGAAGTAATGTCTCTTGCTGCTATTCTTAAGAGAAAACTTATATTATCCCCTATTCCTAGTGGTATGAATCCCAAGAAGAGAACTATTCTTACCATTAGATCCACTGTTCATAAAGTCATACTGGATGCTATGTTGTATAGTCTAAAATAGACAAACAAAAGGAGGAATTTGAAAAAAAGTGTTGTTGAAAAAGAAACATCTACAATTAAAGCAGTAGAATTAAATAAAAAGGTGACTCATAGGCTGAAGAAGATTTAGTAACTCCTGGTAAAGAATTAAAGAGAACTAACAATATTTAAAAGAAAGTATCTAAGAAAGGGAAACTATCTAAAGGGTAATCTAAAAAAACTCTCTCTAATAAAACTCCAAAGATTGAAAGGAATAAAACACCTAAGAAAGGAATTGTATCAAAATTAAAGAAGAAAGGGGTGTTCAACATCTTTTTAAGGATCCCTAGTTTTAAGATAAAAGCGAGAAACTTTGAAATTAATAGGTTCTCAATAGTTGTATTTTTTATCGTACAAAGTTTATTAAAATTTTGAATGGAGTCTCGACTTCCTATGGTTTAGATACAAGATTGGAAACACCTATATGAGGGACTAAATCTGTTGTATGAGAAAAAAGTTCAAGACTTCTACATTGATCTCTTCATTTATAAAAAAGAGGATAATCTTGCTGCAACTCTAATCTGCTCTCACCAAATCATTTCTAAGAGAAATCTCAAAAATGCCTACTATTTGTATTGATAAAGTGGTTTAAAAAATTTGCATTCGTAGAATTTGTTGAAAAAGTTGCTAGATCAAAGAAGACTCTTGCTAGTGAAAGGGTATTGAATAAGGAAATAAAGCTAAAGAAAACAAACTATTGTTTATGTTGGTAAACAAAATGCTACTTCCCAATACTAATGGCAAAGCTATTATCTTAATTACAGATATGTTCCTTATAGAGGATCTGAACTAATGTTCACAAATAAATCTATCAAATATAATCATTAAGGATATTGTTAAGATATATGGTATGGAGGTACAAAATCATGGGTTAGGGTATGGTTTTTTCTTAAAGGTGTTTGACTATTTTGAAGAAAATCCTAACCCAAGGACATACTCTACTAAGAATTTAACCTTTACTCGTAGAACTCTAGTGGAAAGTAAATGTACCCTCTACTATGTCATATTTGATTACTGATCAGGAGAAAAACCTTGGAGTAAGAGAAAATGAGTTCCTTAGTGGCTAAAAAGGCATTTGAAATTGCAGTTCTTTAAATACCTAACATCTGTAGGCTACCAAGGAACCTATTATGACTTTGGGCACTTCAACGGCTCTTAGGGCCAAAAATGATCAACTTGTAGCTAAAACTACTAAGTAAAGAGGAATGTCATTGATGTGACTCAAAACATTATTGATTTTAATCATGCTAATCCGAGAGGTATTAATTAATTCATGTCCAAATATATAATCTCCTGTTACAGTCCCCTATTCCTTTTCCTTATTTTAACTATATTTTGATTTTTACACTGTCCACTATTTTTGAATTTTCTTTTTGTAATACTTGGTTATTAACAACAGTTTTTGTGTGTATTCATCAAATTTTCATTGTTTTCCTTTGATTTTGGTTTTATTTTCATGTATTTTTTATGCTTCTTAGGTTATCACTTCTTATACCTTTCATTGATTTATGATTTAACCTTTTTAATGATGCCAAAAGAGGGAAATTTACAAAGGAAAAGAAGAATTTAAAACTAAAAATAGTTGCATGGTAAAAGGAGAAAAGTGATAAATTGAAGATAGTTGCATGGTTAAAGGGAATATGTGATGGTTAAAGGGGAAACCGGAAATAGTCAAAACAAGTGATAAACATAAAAAAGTTGCATGGTCAAAGGGAGAAATGGTGATGGTGAAAAGTGGAACTAGAAATAGTTTCTTGTTCTTTGAAAGATCTATATTTTTCATTATAAAAAGGAGGAAATTTTGTGTTCCAACCTTGTTCTTATAATTCTCATGTTTTGATGATTGACAAACTTCATCACTAGAACCTAGTCCAAGCCCGTCTTTCGTGATTTATGTTTTAGTGATGGCGTAACCTGGTAGAAGGACCAGTTAGGACAATTGGTGTGCCAATGTGTAGTTTTTTAGTTGAATGCATATGCCTTATGTGACAGCTAACTAGTACTTTTTGATACAATGTCTGCAAATTAGTGGGGCAAATTTTTAGTAGTCCTTTCCAACATTCGCCGATGAGGATGCTTCTTTTCTAAAGATCATCATATTTATACATCATTCTTGAGTAGGGAAGCTCAAGATTCTATAATAATCTAAAAATAATTTTCTCAAGAAAAAGTCTCAACTTATATTACATGACTCAACCATTAAGAAACTCTTACTCAAAGTGATATATGTTTTTGCTTCTAGGTTGATCGGGGTTCTTCTTTTTTGGTATTACAATTGTAATCTCACATCTCAATCTAGATATCCTAGTGAGAATTTATTTAGCTTCTTTTTTTAGATTTGAGTTTTTTTGTAGCTAGTGGTAGCTATGGAGTCTTACATTAGAGGGTTCACCGTCCTTACTGTATTGTTTCTTTCCTTGTTCATGATTATTCATCGATTTTCTCATACAAGAACTTGGTATTGAATCAAGTCTTATGTATAGTGGTGGAATCTTATGAACCATCAAGTGTCGTCCCATTGAAGTTCATCATAACTCCAATTATATTCATAACTACGAATTATTCTTTCATAGGTACTTCTAGTACCCTACCATCAACTATATTAATTACTGAGACCATATTTTGGTATCTTGGCTACTTTTTGGACTTCGATACATTTAATAAAACTTACTTCTTATTTAATTTGAACATCATCTCATAGCTCTCTATATCAAACCAAAGCACTACTTGTTGACAAGAAAGGCCTTCCTAAGATTATGGGAACTTCAAAATACACTTTGTAGTATAATATCATGAAGTTGGTAAGAAAAATAACAATTCTGCACCTTCACCTATATTTCATATCAGATCTTCAAATGCCTCTTGACCAAACATTAGCCATCAATGGATGCATTGTGATCAGTTTAGGAACTCCTAAGCCTAACTTTCTATGTATTGCAAGTGACAACAAATTGATGCTCACAACAAGATCACACAATTTCATGGAAAAATTAAATGGTCTAATGGTGCATGGAATGTTGAAAGCACCCAGATCTTCCTTCTTATGAAACAAAGTGAATGAAGCAATTCCACTGCAATGGTGTAAGTTCTCAACAGGCTAAAAGCTGATAGTAATCTTCTTAGTGACCAAGTCACTCATAAATTTGGCATATCCTAGTATTTGATCAAGTGAATCAACCAATTATATATTAACTGACACTTTCTTACACATAGAGATGAACTTATGAAACTTGCCATGTTCCAGATTCTTTTTTAGCCATTGAGGAAAAGGATACAAGAGTCTAAGTAAGAGGATTTATAACCTTTATTATTTTACTTTTCCACTAAAACCTCTCCTTCAACCAGTTGATATTTCTTTGAATTTATTTAAATATCATCAAAAACATCAGGCCTTTTAAAGTTACCCATAGCTTCCTTTTCATCATCTTCCTCGACTATAACCCATGAATTGTAGGCTACAACCTAACCTATTCATAAATAATAGGTATAGTTTAAGATAACACCTTTCCACTTTTTGTTATAATATCCATGCAAGCCTATTATTTTTCATACTTTGAATAGTTCTATTGAACAATGTAGTATTTTTATGCTGATTCAGGGTTGCCGACATCTACCCTACTTGATACTCAAGCTACTTTATGGAAGTGGAGTGGGATTCCACTAGTTGACTAATATTTGAGATATTCCTCTTCATCTCCTTAATTCCAGAGTTTGTGGATTTACCTCTGCTCAAAACTTATCTAATATATCCTTTACCTTCGATATTCCTGAATCATTACTTGTTTGATTATGTGATTTAAGAGGTTTATACAAATCAATCATATTATTTTTATTTTCCTATTAACCTTACTCTCTATTTCCATATCCAACCTTATCATAGATATTATAGTTTTGACCTTAGTTACCTTGACCTTGGTTCCAAGAGTCATTGTTAAAAATTTGGGTGTTGGCCTAGTAATGTAACACTCTAAAAAATTATACATGTCTATTGGGGGTTTATTAGGTGTTTAGGGTCATAAGATAGGGTCATTTGACCCATATATGGGTGGGAAAATTATTCAACTATATTAGGGGTTTAAAAAGGATGTCATGGACTTAGGAATTAGGACCTGCATCAGAGAGCTTATTGGATTGGTCTAATACATAGGCTGCCTTGTGCATTGGAAAACATGACACAAACTCCCTCCTACGTGTTTGGGTGAGCGACACGCCCGATGCCTCTACCTCCATAATTTTTCAGTTTTTTTTATAAGTTGAGGTTGGAATCATCCTTTCACCCCATATTATTTTCACAATTCATCCTAAAACAACAAAAATTTCCCATTTACACTTTAAACACTTAAAGAAAATAACCTCTCCTCTCTCAAATCTTAAGAACACAAACAGGGGTATTTTTCAAATTCTCAAGCTCCAAGCATCAAGAATCAGACTATCAGACTCATGATTAGCTGTGATTGCTAGTGCGTTTTCCTATCCCGTTGGTGAGTCCTCATGCTCTGAGGACCTGGATTATGTTTCACTTTAAGTATTTTTGTCCATTTTATTTTAGACATCATGTTTTTTGGGTAACTTGGGATTGTCCTAGTGATTCGTATGTTTTGTAGAAACTTGTCTAGACTTGGTAGTTATTTTTTAGATTTTTATATATTTCAAATGATGTTTAGTCAATATTAGTATTTTGGGATTTTTTCTCAAACTCAATTAATATTTTTTAATTCTATAGCTTTTGCTTATGTTTAAAGTAAGTTAATAGGGATTCAGTATTGAGTACATACCATGGGTTAAGTTTGGGTTTATTCATTGTCCTATGGTATAAGTTTGAGGCTATTCATTTTCCTAAGCACTATGTGACTTCCAGGATGTAGTCACAGGTCATTAAAAACTTTGTATGGGAGCCTAAGGTTTAAGAGTCGTCCCAGGGAGTCTGACAAGACGCATTAAGTAGAGTCTTGATAATAGATGTGAAGCATGCCACACTTATGAGCAAGTGGATACTATATGTTATTAGGAACTATCCCTTCTTTTCATGATAACTATAATGTTTTAAAGTTATTTCTATATCTTCTAACTCATGCTTTTCACATGATAGAAAATGCCTCCTTGTAAATCTTATATTTGTAGGAATGAGAACTAACCAGCCTCACCACCATAATGGATTTTTTTAACAAAATTTTTTCCATATCAAGTTTTGGGCTGCCTTTTAGGTGTTAGCTAAGATAGTAAAAACATGGTTAATCAGCTAGTGGTAGTCCCAATTAAGAAAAATAGTAACTTAGCCATAGCTAGAATTCTAAACTGTATGAGAATGAACCCAGCTGAATTAATTGGTTTGAAGGTGGATGAGGATCCATATTTTTATTAATAAGGTTAAGAAAATTACTAGGTTAATGCCCAAACTACACTTGATTAATGCCCAAACTACGCATATAATTGAGGATAAAGTGATCCTTGTCAAGTATAATAACCCAACTAGGTTAGGGTCTAACCCACAGGAAAAATGAAACACCCTGTGTTTTTGAACTCTCTAGGAACCATACCACTCAAGCATACAAGTCATGTGTTGTGCTAACTACTTAGGAGCCTAATTCATATGATAAATAGTGTGTTTTTAGGTCATTTTCTGTCCAAGGTATGACAAGACTCCATACGAGTCATATAGAGATTGTGAGAGAGAGTCGGGCCAATCGTATGTTAAACAATATGCATTCTTGATCATGTACAACCTAGGGTACAAATCATATGATTTTGATATGATTTAGGCCATCAAGTCGCATATTGGATAGAATTATAGTCCAACTATCTGCCTAGGGTACGAGTTAGGGCTACTACTCGTGTGATTGGATATGGGTAAAGGGTCCAAATTGTATCCACCTATGTTATTTTTTATAGATTTTAAGTTTAGGGTATTCTTGACATTACCCACCTCAAAACCTTAAGATCCCACATCCTATAACATCTTTTGGCCTCTCATTACTCACTTTAGAAGATTAAAAACACTCTTTAAACTCTCTCTCACAACCTCTCAAGAAGATTGGGCTAGGGTTTCTTCAAGGTACTCATCTAGAGGCTTAAGGATCAAAATATCACTATGAATTATCGTAACCCAGGCATGTTACTCCTCCCTCATTATTAGTTCCACTGAAATCATGTTTTAATAGATGGTTTTCATGGTGTTATTGTGATATTATTTGGGTTTTGAAATATATGTTGGGGGTTTTGGTCATTCTTTGTGGGATAATGTTTTCCCATGTTTTTCTTATGGTTTTTATGCTATAATGATGATTTAAATATATGGTTGCATGGGATTGGTCAATTGATACTTGGTTTTGGTTTTGGGAACTATATGCCCTCAACATAGAATAGTATTGTCACATAGCTTGACTATTATTGAAAACCTTGCATTGCATAATATGGTAATTGGACATAAATTGGTATAATGGTTTTTGAATGATTTTTGGAAAGTCCTAGGTATCCATGGCTTTGGTTAAATATGGTTTTTAAAACCTTATGGGGTACAATGGAATCTCCTAAGTGAGTAATCTACCAAAACCTTGTAGGGTATACTGGAATCCCCCAAGTGATTTTAATAATGGAGTTTTGGGTACATATGAATACCCTAAGTATTGGCTAATGACATTTCTTGCAAGCTATAGTCAGTACAATGATACCATATTATAATGCCTTAATAATTTACTCCTAGAATTAGTGGTATTGTTATGTGTTAAATTTTTAAATTAGGCAATAATAAGGGTTCTGATTGCTAGCCGTGAAGGTATGAGTCCAAAAGGTTGACACTGAAAACTCATGTTTGATGACATGAGGTTTGGTCTTGATGAGCACGTACTTGTGGGGTTCAAGGAAATCCCCCAAGTATATATTCATACTTATGTATCATAGAGGGGAGGGGTACAAGGGAATCCCCAACTACCTAAGGTATCTTCAATTCGTACCCCTACACACACTGGGGCATGTTCAAGGGGTAATACTGGACCCATATAGCCCATGGGTGGATTATGACGGTAAATATACACAACCCAGGTTAGGGTTTTAGCATGCTAAACTCAGTTCCTTTCCTAGCATGATATATATATATATATATATATATATATATATATATATATATATATATATAAATATATGAATGTGATTACATATGGTTATTTCTTTGATTTTTAATAATGACATTATTTTATCCTTACTCTTAAGTACATGCTAGCATTCAATTGCTAACCCATCTTCGGGAGTTGTATCCCCACGCGATGTAGGAACCAGACATACTATCACATTTCCTACTCAATCACTTAGTAATTCGGGGATAGCTTGAGTCAGACTAAAGTGGGGAGCTTCTATTCTTCGGTAGGCCTATTTCGTGTTATGGTTTATTTTATGCTTTTTTATTCTCTTGATGTTTGTTTTGGCCATGGTTGGGGGAATGACCCGACTAGATATTCTTGGACATTATGTAGAGTCTTTGTGTGGACAACTGTAGACTTGGGTATATTATGGTTTGTTTGGTTAAAATGGTATGACTTGGTTGGGTTGGTCACGCTTCTAGACTTATCCCAAAGTCATTAAAATTTTAATACTCTATCTTCTTATATGTTCGGAATTTATCCTACATAGGTTATATATTGGTTGGTTGGAATGTGAATAGAGGGTGGACTCCGATCCTGGTTGGACTTAATATACCCAACACGATGAGGTGCTTGCTCGGGTCCTGTCAAATTGGTATTAGAGACTAGGTGCTAGTTTCATAGGTTGTCAAATCTTGGAATCAAAATATATGTTTGTGAATTTTAAGAGTGCGCAACCAACTTATAAAATATAAAAAGGATATATATAGTATATAAGGAAATCCTAAAAATTAAACCCCGAATGAAAAAAGGAAATTTAAATTCGGTGGCAACTTACATAGTCCACACACAGACCGTATGTACCACATACGGTCCATATGGGTACCTAGCTAAGTGGTAGAACTTTTGTGCAGTTCCTGCAACTCTCTGGACATCTGATCTCTGCATATACAATGGTCACATACAAACCGTATGTGGACCTATGTAAGTGTAAAGTGTTTTTTTTCCTGCTCCTGAGCCTCTTGACTTCAAGGTTTGATACTTACCTTGATCACCTACGCCTAGTAACTGGTACATATGTGTAGAATAGACTTGGTAGGTAGCCAAAAACTTCAATTTTCATCTTTTTCTTCAGTATATCATTCAAAACCTAATTTCTTGCAAAACATACCCAAAACACATCATATCTCACAAAACAACCTAAGAAACTTTCATATTTTAATAGTTTTAATCATCAAAAGTGCTATAAATCTATAGCACATCAATACCCTCAACTTAGAACATTTTTATGTCCATCAGCGATACAACAAAACAAAATAAAAACACGATAACTAGGAGAATCTAAGCTATCTAAGGCAGCCAATTAACACGTTAAGATTAAACAAAGTTACTCCCTCCTATTTCATCAAGTCAAAACCAACTGTGTATAAACATGAAGCACAACAATGTGATACAATGTGATCAAGATATGAAAAGTATATTAGCGATAAATAACTATGCATATATGCAAGTTACACTACCTAGATAAGTGAACAACTAACAATATAACCCATGTGACCTCACAATCAAAAAAGTCCCACTCACTCTAATGAAATAACCATGTCAATACGGGGATGGTCATGAGACACTCACACTCAAAAGACTAGTTCAACAAATGCACATCAAATAACATAGACTTGCCCTTATTTTCTTTGCCTTGGTTTTAGGCCAGTCACGTTAGGATCACTATAGGACTTTATTCAACTTGTAATGTAGGCTTGGGGGGCAAGTATGGTACATATGGATATTTCAAGCGACAAAGCCTCCTTTGGACTATACTAACTTTGGGGTCCGCACTTTAACCAATTTAATTTTATTTTGCACTTGTTTCTCCCTTTTTATTCTTTATTGCAGATTCAGGTAGTGTGTGGTTTTTTTTTTTTTTTTTTTTTTCACATTCTTCTTTTTCTTTTTTTACCATACCTAGCCTTATAATCTTTTCTCTTATTTTACCATTCTTAATACCCACTTTATATCATGCCCCCTATGATAGCCACCCTCAACATAGGCAATTTGCTTGAGTTAAGGTGCACAATATCCAAGGAGGACTAGTTCCAAAATAAATTCATTACAACACAAATGGGAAGGTGAAAGTTGAAAACAAAAAAATAGGCTACAAAGCTCAAAAATGGGATCAAGGGATCTTATTTCACATAGGAAGGATATTTAGGCTAAAAGTGGACTAAAATTTAAAAAGGCCTATGGTCCTTTTCTAACCAACTATCCTATAACCTAGGCAAGACTTTCCAGGAAAGTTCTAGATTTAACACATAAAGAAAATAGGTAGCATCTCACACACAGATGACACAGAGTCATATCACAAGACACCACCTATCCAGTTCATGCACAAGTTAGCAATGATTAACATGTCCCTCATCTAATGCCATGACAAGATCCACAAAGGTCACACATATATACATTCAAACATTTCTAAAGACACAATTATTGAGGGGTATCATTTTTCTCAAAATCAACCAAAACATGAAAACTTTCGTAAATATCTAAATATCTCCTAATTGTATAAAACAAATATACACAAAAAAAACACAACACGACACAAATTTTAAACCTAGAGATGTCGATTGAAAATGAACCATGACAACAAAAACCCATGATGGCTATGTTATACCCCACCCTCAACTAAAAATTATGCACTATCCCCAATATCCTAAATAAATGTAAAGTAAGGGAATAAGGAAATACCTGGGATGCCTAGGCATCTATATTTTGATAAAAAAACATCACCTTGGGTTTCCTCCCAAGTAGTGCCTGATTTTCCATCGCGGGACAACGTTTCTAGGTTGGTTACTCAAACTTCACCAACAATCTCATAGGTTGCCTCTTATGCAGTGCTTGATTTAATGTCACGACATGATGCGGGTACCTTAACTACTTAGAATTTATCAAGGTACCCAATGGAATACCCTTTGAGGTCTTAAATACAATGAATCACTGACAGAGCCCTTATATTGATAGGATGCTTCATAGTTCTTCAAGCACTGAAAGTGACTTTTTTGTTATTAACTATTACTCTTATCTCTCATTTTTCATGTCGACCACTGCTCTACCCGTGTTCATAAATGATCTTCCCAAAATATTGCGTATATTGGAGTCAACCTCATAATCTAGAATGAAAAAATCAGCTGGAAAGATGAGGTTGTCAATTATTACCAATACATCAAAAGAAATGCCCATAAGTTTCTTTACTTTGCAGTCAGCCATCAACAACTGCATAGTAGTCAGCTCTAGAGTGCTCAAGCCCAACTACTTGAATACATTAAGTGACATCAAGTTGATGTTGGATTCCAAGTCATATAGTGCTCTGGCGAATCTAGATGTTCTCATAGTACATGGGATTGTGAACACACTGGTATCACCCTTTTTCTGGGCTAGAGACTTAGAAATGACTGCATAGCAATGGTGCACTTCTCTAATATCCTCAAAACTAGATTTCTTTTTCTTCTTAACTAAATTTTTTATCAACTTGGCATATCAAGAAATCTACTCAAATTCCTCAAGGAGAGGGATATTCAAGCTTAAATATTTTAGCATCTCAATAAACCGCTTGAATTTCCCTTGCTTTTTCTTTTGTTTGTCTTTGGTGAAATTGTGCGAGCATTTATGGAATTTTGTCTCACCAACCATTTCCTTACCTATATCCTTATCTACACTAGTATAAAAACATGTTGCTTTGTCCGAATCTGCACCAGGTTTCTCATCTACCATAATAATATCATTTTTTTCTACCTCAATGGTATGCAAAAAGGGATCTATAGTAGACAAACCAATCTGAGTGGTGATAGCAAGACAATGAACATTATTCTATGGGTTTTGGACCATGTTACTTAGAAGGGTACCTGGTTGTCTCTGATTTAATGTGGCAGACATCTGCCTGAACTAGTGCTTACATCTGCCTGAACTAGTGCTCTAACTGCTTGATAGAACTTGCATGAAACTCAACCTTTTGGGTCATACCTAAAATATCTACCTTGCCTCCTTACTCTTTTTCCCCTTCACCAGCTATGTCAAAAGCACCTCCATTCTTGATTCTGTATCATAATTTCCCATTGGAATATACCTATATCCCTTTTTCTTTTAGTCATACTTTTATCTTTAGTCACGATCCCACTCCCTGCTATGATCTCTGTATCTATCACTAAAGTATTTTTGACCATTGTTTCCTTGCCCTCGGACTCCAAAACCCGCCAACTCATGATCAAGATACTTAGCCTCCTCATCTAAGATAGACTCATAAGTTCTAGAGGCTGAACCTTATGCACCTACTACATTCATATTTTTTAAATTGATGCAAACTTCTTAGCCAACAACCCAATATTTTTCCTTATTTGTGCAATCTCTTGTACTACATACTAAAAAACAACTCTCTGGTCACTAAAATATTGGATAGCATAAAGTTCCAGCACCCGTCTCAGCTTTCCAAGTATACCACACTCAGTTAGTGAGAGAGATATAGTCTAGAACCTCATAAGTTGGTTCCTAGTGTAATCTCATAATTGCTCTACCAATGATGGTATATGCCATGGCTTAAGAGATGATGTTTATGGTTCTATATAATATCTCCAATAAGCTTATCCCAAAAATTTAATATTTGGGCACCATACTCATCTTATTCTTTAACTGGAACCAAGCCTCATATATCCACTCAGAATGAAGCTATCTAAAATTATATATCTCATCCTTAAGCTATAAAATCCTTGTTGGGGGAAACAAATGATTTAGAATTGCTTGTGCATCTCATTCCATATGGTGATAGATCCTCACGGTGGTTCCCCCAACTATAAAAAAGCTTCTCCAATCAATGACAAAGGAAACAACCTCAATCTAAGTGCCTCCTAGTCTACCCTCAGGATAGTATAAGAAGTGCATATTCCAATAAAGTTTGCAGGGTGTATATTTGTATCGTTTAGAACTGGGCTCAAAAATACACCTTTTAAGTTTAACAGTTGGATCATGGAACTTGCTATGTCAAATTTCACATCAGAGGTTAGTGTAGGAGTAATGATAGCTATTGTTTTTGTTGGCTCAATGTATCCCATATCCTCTTCATCATCATATAGTTGAACATAATATAATGTTGGGATTGAGAAAGATAAGATTTTGGAAGGATAATTAGATCTCTTACAATATTCATGGAGTGTAGGGTTAGTGCTAAGCAAATTAACTACTATAATTCTATATTTGCTATTACTTGACAACTATTACTAATGAACCACTATATAGGGTATCTTTATTGCAATTCGAGACTATTCTTTCTTTCTAGAACAATTAGAAGTGCAATGCAGTCCTACACATCTTTCTTTAGAAATTTACAATTGCCTAAGTTCCATAGAACTTTACATGAAAGCCCTTTTTTACCTTAGAATTACTTGTGCTATCATCAATTTTATATTGGATGAATGTTGTGTCTTTAAGTCCCATCATATCCAAAATATGAGTATCACATAAATACCAATATTAAGATGGATGTGCAATCATACGGGATGATCACTGATTCATTGTTCAATAGAAAGTGCAATGTAGGATAAAATAAAAGGGAGTTGCATGAGATTGTTTGACATGATCACAACCATTAAAGCATGGTATTTTCCAGTAGTCTTCTTAGTATGGTTAGAAACATATAAGTTAGTATAGGGATAAACATAAGAGTTAAAGTAGTTAATATAATTCTGTACATACAAGGAGTACATGGTTGATCTGTACATGGAAAGAGTTGACTACATTGAAAGACCTTAGAGTAATAATACAGGAATCCTCTTTGAAACTATTTTAATGAAATCCAAAAACGGAGTACATGGTTGACCTGTACATACAAGTCTCATTGACCCAATTCTGGAACAACCACAGTTGTACATATTTTGGTGTTTTAATGCTCGTATTTTCTCCTTTTTCATGAATCAAACAATGCAAATTGAAAAGAAGCAGACATTTTTTTCATATTCATCTCATTGTTGAACATAGTTTTCAACTATGTGTACTTGTTTTATCGATTGGCTATGTCAGTTATCCATTGCTATACTGCATTTCATTTCTTTCCTTCTTATGTATATTAAATTATATATCAATATTTATTAATTTTGTTTTCAAAATCTTGTTCTTACATATTTCTAAAGATTGAAGTTACAATTAAAGATGCAAGTTCAAAGAATGCACATGCTCATTATTATTTTGCTAAGAACATTATGTAAACTTGATATCAAATTCTAGCTCGAGATGTTAATTGGTCAAGTATTTTTTTTTAGCAAATATTTAAACTATTGACATCATATGGCTCGGGATGTTAATTGGTTATGATTTTTTTGGTTAGCAAATATTGAAACTATTGACATCATATTCTAGCTCGGGATGTTAATTGGTTAAGTTTTTTCTGTTTAGAAATATTAAAAATATATTTATCATCCTTTTATATTTTTAGTAGCAATTTTATATTTTGCTATGAAATATATAAATTTTATGATTTCAGCAGCAATCTAGGTCGATTTATTTGTCCGTGTCTAAAGGTTAATCATGGAGAATTTAGTTGCTCATATCTAAAGGTTAATATAGGATGAGACAGTCACTCCTCTCTAAATATTAATCTAGGACGAGTTGAATGCTCATCGTAATCGATTAATTTAGGACAAGGTAGTTAGTCATCGTAAAAAAATATTTAGCGGTTGAAAATAACTATTTTTTAAGGATGAAAATCATCTATTAAGAATGAGATATATAGTCTCTAAAAGTGTTTTTGAGACCGGATATGTTACCTTCTCTAATTACATTTAACGACCAGCTAGAGTACCTCGTCGCAACAGACAAAGGTGGACATTAGGACAAATCGTGACCAGCATTTTTCCATCATAATATTGCTTTTACAAATAGTTTTGGACCTTTAGGGACCGAATTTCAAAAAAAGCATGTCAATGTGGAGACGGTCAAGAGACACTCACACTCACAAGAGAAGTTCAAATAATGCTCATCAAATACCATAGGTTTTCCCTTATTTTCTTTACCTTGGTTTTCAGACAGTCACATTAGGATCACTATAGGACTTTATTCGGCTTGTAATGTAGGCTTGGGGTGCTGGTATGGTACACATAGACATGTCAAGTGACTAAGTCTTCTTAGCACTATACTAAATTTGGAGTCCACACTTTATCCAATTTCCTTTTGTTCCACCCTTATTTTTTCTTTTTTATTATTTATTGCACATTCAAGTTTTGTGTGGTTTCTTTTATTCATTTTTTTTTGTTCTTCTTCACAGTTTTCTTTTTCATTTTTTACCGCACCCAGCCTTACTATATTTTATCTTAATTTACCCTTCTTTAGACCCACTTTACATCACACGCCCCTATGATAGCCACCATCAACTTAGGCGATTTGCCTTAGTTGAGGTGCATAGTGAAAGTTGAAAACAAAGAAATAGGCTACACGGCTTAAAAATGGGAACAAGTGATAGTATTTCATATTGGAAGGTCATTTAGTCTTAAAGTGGACTAAAATAAAAAAAAACTACCTATGATCATTTCTTAACCAACTATCCTATAACCTAGGCAAGACAAATTGTGCAAGTTCTGGATTTAATGCACAAAGGTAACTAGATAGCATCTCACACACACATGGAACAGAGTCACATCACAAGCTACTACCTATTCAGTTCATACACAAGTTATCTATGATTATGATGTCATAATATAATGTCGTAACAAGATACACATAGGTCACACATATATACATCCACACAGTTCTGAAGACACAATATTGGAGGGATATCATTTTTCTAAAAATCAACAAAAACATAGCAACATCCCTGAATACTTAAAACACTAATAGTGTTAACAAAACACAATACGACACAAATTTTAAACCTAGAGATGTCGATTACAAAACCATACTATGGTCGATAGAAAAAGAAGCACATCAATAAAAACCCATAGTGGCCATGGTATACCTGACACCCAACTGAAAAATTATACACTATCCCCAATGTGCTAAATAAATTTAAAGTAAAGGAATAAGGACATACCTGGGATGCCTAGGCATTCGTATCATGATCAAAAAAGAAATCACCTTTGGTTGCCTCCCAAGTAGTGCCTGATTTATAATGTAGCATGATGTTAATTTTTTGGTTACTCAAACTTCACCAACAATCCAAGGGCTTCCTCCTATGTGGCGCTTTATTTAACTTCACGACATGACACGGGTACCTTAACTACTCAGAATTCATCAAGGTAAACAAAGGAATACTCTTTGGGGTCATAAACACAATGAATCACCTACACAAACATCACATTGATAGGCTGCTTCATAGTTCTTCGGACGTTCAAAATGACTTCTTTGTCATTACTCTTAACCAGAGCTCTCTTTTTTCCATATCGACCATTTTTCTAGTCGTGGCCATAAATGGCCTTCCCAAAATAATGGGTATCTTGAAGTCAACCTCACAATCTAGAATGAAAAAATCAGCTGGAAAGATAAGGTGTTCAACTTTTACCAATAAATCAAAAGAAATGCCCACGAGTTTCTTTACTTTGTGGTCATTTAGTAACAACCGCATAGTAGTCAGCTCTGGAGGTCTCAATCCCAACTGCTTGAATATAGCCAACAGTATCAAGTTGATACTGACTCCCAGTGACATAGTGCTCTGGAAAATCTAGATGTCCCAATAGTACATAGATCGTTAATGCACCAGGATCATCCTTTTTCTAGGCTTGAGACTTGGAAATGACTGCATTGTAATGGTGCACTCATCCAATATCCTCGAAACTAGCTGCCCTCTTCTTCATCACCATATTTTCTATAAACTTGGCGTATCTAGGAATCTTCTTAACACCTTGAGGAGAGGGATATTCAAGCTCAAATATTTAAGCATCTCCATGAACTACTTGAATTTCCTTTACTCTTTCTTCTATTTCAGTCTTTGAGGATAAGGTAGGGGCAGTGGTAGAATTTTTCTCACTAAAACTCACCGACATTTCCCTAACTTGTATCCTCACCTACACTGGAATCAGCATATATTGCCTTGTCTGAATCCATAGCAGGTTCTTATCTAGCATAGTGCTATTATTTCTTGGCATCTCAGCAGTACATAATGAGGGATGTATAGTAGATAAACAACTACAAGTGGTGATATAAAGGCAATGAACATGGTTATAGCAAGAAACTAAACATCATTCTTTGGTTTTTTAACACGAACCAACCGGGGGCCTTGTCGTAATGGGTATCCTAGGTCCAACCGGGACTGGAGACCACCCACGTCACCTAATCTAACATCCAGTCGCCTACCCTGAGTTGGCTGAATTTTGAAAAGATAACAAGATAATGTAATAGCTCTCATGAAAACTCTGGGATAGGATCACAACCGTGATTGAACCAATCGAGTCTAACCCTCCCACATCAACCACCCAACCATACCAAACCATACCAAAGGCCATAACCAGGCCATAATCAAATAAGGTCCAAAACATAATATAATTAATCCCAAAATAAAATACAATAGAACAATGAGATATTATGCTAATGATGTCTGTCCACCAGTTTATTCCAATTCCATGGCCAACACCAATACCAATCCAGCCAATTCCAACCCATAGCAGTAGCACAAAGCCTATAACCAAAGAGAGGTAAAAATCTGGTTGGGACATGCCCCCAACCATGGAAAAAACCAATATCCAAAATAAAATCAAAGTGTCTATAAATATCCATAATATAAAATGGAGCCTTTCGAAAGGATGGAAGCTCACCACTATAGCCCAAATGTTGATCCCCAAATAAATCACTATGTAGGAGGAGTAGAATGACCAGTTCCTACATAGCGTGAGTATACAGCCGTCGGTAGATGGGTTAGAAGGTGAACGCTAGCATGATCTCAGGATAAGGAAAAAATAATGTCATTTATAAATCCAAGTAAAAACCGTCCATATAAAGGCAACCATACATATATATAACTATGCTGGGAAAGGGGAACAGGTTTAGCATGCATTTAAAACAATTATCTGGGCTATGTAGCTTTGCCTTCCTAAACTACCAATGAGCTATATAGGTTCAGCTCCTTCTGCTGAAAGGGACCTAGTGCGTGAGGCCACATGACAAGGGAAGAAAACCTGGGATGACCAGTACATCCCCCAAAATATAGTGTGACATCATGCACATAGTCACCAAGACTAACCTCACATCGACAAATATGAGTTTCCAGTATTGGTCCCCCCGGGACCTCCACCGTCCATGACTTTGATACACATCCTACCATTATTGCCCAATTAAAATCATTATCAAGAAACCAATCAATCCATTTACCATTTAATAACCAAGGACATTTAGTGGTGGTATCGCCATACCAACCATACTTTCAAGAACTATCCATAGCCAACCATATATAGGTATAAGGAGGCTTCCAAGTGCCCTTTCATTTTCCATATTAAACCACTTTGGGATTCCATTTACCCTACAAGTAAAACCATTTAGACATTTACTCTTCACATCCATTTAAACCATGCATTATTCCTTTACCAAGTTTTAAAACAAGCAAGATTTCTATTAGAAGTACTCAATGCAATGAAAACATTATTATAGGCATTTTGTCAAACACATTGGGCGCATAATATAACCAAAACCAAAACCAATTACCATTAAACCATTCCCATGAAATCCAATTATCCAAAACCACCATTAAAGCACAGAAAGCATAGTTAAAACCATGGAAAACCATAACCAACCATTTAATATCAAAACCTCTAATTAATATTTGAAAACCAAAGTCATAAAATAAATAAAGTGATGAAAATATTCATAAAAACCATGCTTCTAGTTAGAATTAACAATGAGAGAAGAGAACATGCCTTAAACAAAGATGACGATCGAAAAAGGTCAGCAAGACAAGCCCCAATTTAATCCTCTAGTTTAAACCCTAGTTTTCCCGGCCCAAAAGCTTTTGAGAGAATTATAGAGTGTTTTAGAAGTGTTTCTAAGTGTTAATGAATAGAATAATAGGGTAAATAACCTCACAAGTAGGTTAGAATCATGGGACCTTATTAGGGTAAGTAAGGAAAAGTCTACAATACCCCCACATAAGTTTCACTAAAATCCCATCACAGGGGTACGACTGAACCTCATGAGTCATTCTCTCTAATATGATTGGTACCCTCAACTCATATCCTAGCCTCAACCTTTGGATCCAACATTGTCTAGCATACGATTCATCCAACCAAGTTGTATCTAAAGTATACAATATGTGACCTTCATCCGTAAACCTGGTAGATTAAAGCCAAGGAAGATTTAGACACTGTCTACTATATGAGTCTATGGTATGACTCATACCCTGGCTTACAACTTACAGTGAGCCACTCGTACTTAGATCCAACCTAAGTAAAAAAGTCTAACATTAAATTAAGGAACCAAATAATTTGTACCCACCAATACAACTCATCATCCTAAGTCATATCCATTACATAACCAAAATCCATCCTCCCAACCAACACTGGTCAGCATACCTCTCAGTTCCATTAGTTATATTGGGTACAGAGACTAGAATTCCAGGAAATTTTCTAAGGGTCAAAACCCAGGGTGTTATAGTCTTCCCCACTAGGAACATTTGAACCCGAATAATGGATAACATAGGGGTAACCATACACACGAGTCCTTTGTATTATCAAATATATTCCCAATGTTTAATAAAGTTTAAAAAAAAAGGCAAAGATATCAATCGTTCCTTTAAAAAACTTAGAAAATAAAGATGTGTTGAAGACACATACCTTCTGTACAAATCCTAGGAGCAGAAAACAAATGTGGATAGTTGATCTTTATTACCTTCTCCACTTCTCAAGTAGCTTCTTCAACCTTGTGGCTCCACTATAGAACCTTAACCAAGGACACATCTTTGGTCCATAACTGATGAACCTTCCTATCCAAGATTTCAATTGAGATTTCCTCATTAGATAGAAAATATGTGATACCTAATCCTTCCATAGGAACAACCGTAGAAGGATCAGCAATTCACTTTCTCAACATAGAAACATGAATGACCGGATGAACCAAGCTCAATATTAAAGGGCACTCCAGCTCGTAAGCCACATTACCAACTCTTCGCAAAACCTCATAAGGACCGACATACCGAGGATACTAAGTTTTTCCTTCTTTACAAACTAGTTTACTCCCTTCATGGGAGATACCTTGGGGAAAACCTTATCCCCAACCTCAAACTCCAAGTCTCTATGCCTAACATCTGCGTAGGACTTTTGGCGACTTTAGGAAGCCTTAAGCCTATCCTGAATCACCTTGACCTTCTCCATAGCTTGGTAAACCAAGTAGGGACAAACTATATTCGCCTCACCGAGCTCGAACCACCCAATAGGGGATCTAAAACTCCTACTATACAATGCCTCAAAAGGGGCACTACCAATACTAGAATGGTAGCTATTGCTACAAAATAAATCCACCAAATGTAGATGCTCAACACAATTACTACCATAATCAATAACTCAAGCCCAAAGCATATCCTCCAATATTTGAATAGTTATCTCTACTTGCCCATCCATCTGTGGGTGGAAAACAGCACTCAGACTAACCTTAGTCCTAAAACCTTTCTGGAAAGATCGCTGCAAATGAGGTGTAGACTATGTGGCACAATCAGAAATAATTAACACAGGCACCCCATACAGCTTACAATCTGCTAAAAATACAACTTTGCATAATCCTTCATCGAGAAGGTAGACCGCTCTGGCAAAAAGTGGGCAGACCTAGTAATCCTATCAACAATGACCCAAACTGAATCATATTGATTACGACACCGTGGAACATCAGTAATGAAGTCCACATTAATCACTTCCCATTTCCATTTGGGCAAATTAATTTCTTGATACAACCCATTTGGCCTCATGTGTTCAACCTTAACCTGCTTAAAAAATATATATTTGGCAAAAAAATCAGCCATATCACTCTTCATGCCATTCCACCAATAGATCTCCTTAAGATCATAATACATCATTGTCAACCCAAGATGAACAACATAGTGTTATTCATGCTCCTCAACCAATATCCTTTGTCGCAACCCGTCGACATCAGGAACACACAGCCTCTCTTTTACCTTAAAGTACCATCACCAATGATCTCAAGCACCGCTACCTTTTTCCCTCAAACGTCGCTCTTGATTTTCATTAAGATAGGATCCATCACTTTATTTTCCTTAATCTCTACACCAAGATATGATCGAGCCAATTATGGCACTACCACACCACCATTCTTAGAGTCTAAGAGGCAAAATCTAAGATTAGAGAAGCGATGAATATCCTTCACCAATTCTCGCTTTCCTTTCTCCACATAATCCAAACTCTTCATGGATAAACTGCTAAAAGCATCAGCAACCACGTTAGCTTTACCTGGGTGGTAGTGAAGACTCATGTCATAGTCCTTTAGAAGCTCAAGCCATCTTCTCTGCCTGAGATTAAGCTCCTTCTGAGTGAACACATACTGTAGACTCTTGTGATAAAAAAAATATCCATGTGAACACTATACAAATAATGCCACAATATTTTTAAAGAAAATAGAACCACTAACATCTCTAAATCATTAGTCAAATAGATTCTCTCATGCACTTTTAACTGCCTAGAAGCATAGGCAATCAACTTCCCATGCTGTATCAAAACACAACCAAGAGCTACCTAAGATGTATCACAAAAAACCATTAACCCTTCATTAGCTTTCAGCAAAGTCAGAATTGGAGGTGAAGTTAACTTATCCTTTAACTTATCGAAACTCCTTTCAAAAGCATTCGACCAAGAAAACATGACCTTCTACTTAGTCAAATTAGTCAAAGGAGTAGCTATCAATGAAAATATTTTAACAAACCGCCTATAAGACCTGGCTAAAGACAAAAAGCTTCAAATATTGGATGGATTCATGGGTCTATGCCACCTATTCACCACAACAACCTTTTTCAGATCCATCATGAACCCCTTGTATGAAGTAGTATGATCCAAGAAAGTTATAGCATTCAACCAAAGCTCATATTTAGAGAACTTAGCATATAATTGTTGTTACTTTAAGGTCTGCAACACAACACAAAGGTGATTAGCATGATCCACCTTACTCTTAAAATAAACTAGAATGTCATCAATATGCACATTAATAAAGAGATCTAAATATTAATAAAAAACCATGTTTATCTTATCCATAAATACCACCGGAGCATTGGTCAACCCGAATGACATTACTAAAAACTCAAATTGCCCATATCGAGTACGAAAAGCCATTTTTGGGATATCCACCACCCGAATCTTTAGCTGATGGTACCCAGACCGACGATCTATCTTAGAAAAGAACTTGGAACCTTGCAAATAATCAAGTAGATCATCTATCCTTGGAAGAGGATACTTGTTCTAGAGCATCACCTTGTTCAACTGCCTATAGTCAATGTACATCCAAAGGGAACCATCCTTCTTGCGTACAAACAACACCAGCGCACCACGTGGATATACACTAAGATGAATAAACCCCTTATCTAGAATATACTTAAGTTGCTTCATGAGTTCCCCAACTCAGTAGGAGCCATTCTATATGGAGAAATAAAAATTGGACCAGTGTCCAAAACTAGATTAATACCCAACTCGAGTTCCCAATCTGGAGGAACATCAGGAAGATCATCTGAAAAGACCTCTAGAAACTCATTAACCACTAGAACTGATAGGAAAGAATAACCTTTCGAGTTAGAATATTTAACCCAGATCATGTGATTAAGATAAGCTTTAGAGATTAACCTTCGAGCTCTAAAATGAGAAATAAATCTCCCCCTAGGAGATAAAGAACGACCCTCCCATTCTATAACTTGCTCACCAGGGAACCTATAGATAACCCTATGGGTTTGATAGTCCATAGACTCATAACAAGAGTGCAACTAATCCATACCCAAAATGATATCAAAATTCACCATACATAACTCAAATAGATCCACCAAGGTCTGTTTGACACCAACAGATACCACACACCCTGTATAGACTCTCTTAGAAATAATTGAGTCACCAACTATGGTAGAAAAAAAGGATCTAAAATAACATTAGGATCAAAACCAAAAGATACATCCATATAAGGAGTCACATAGGAGAGAGTGGTCCCTGTATCAAACAAATAATATACGTCATAAGAGAAAAGTTATAACATACCAGTAATGACATCAAGTGATGCCTCAAATTCCTGTTGAGACACCAAAGAATACAGCCTATCTGACCAATACTAGAACCAGGAGTCATAACAAAAGTAGATGCAACACTGCCAGGATTAGGAGCAGAAGATAATGCCATCAAAATCTTATTCTCCCCTATAGCAACCTTAATAATAGGGCCTAAGGTTCAATAGTATCCTAGTAAGTCTGAAATCCGCATCTAGTAGAGTTTTGTGCATGGGTGTGTTGCGCATCATACTTATGTGCAGGACTCAATAAGATATTTAGAAATAGCTTCCCATTTTTTAGTATTCATGCCGTGCCAGTGAGCATAATATCAAGTTAATATCTCATTTTAATCCCTTTCTCTTCCAATTATAGAACATGCTTCCCAAGAAGAGAACTAGGAATCAGTCATCCCTTCAGCTCGAAGATCCTTTGGGCGAGTATGTCTCTCATGCAGAGTTTAGAGATGCATTCATTACTCTTGCTCAGTTAGTTGCTGCTCAGAATGAATGACCAGCTGTTATTCCAGCCAACCCAGTGTCCAATTCAGCTGCAGTAAGGATTTGGAACTTTACCCTAATGAATCCTCCATCCTTTTTTGGGTCTAAGTTAGAAGAGAATCCTCAGTAATTCCTTGACCAAGTTCAAAAGGTTAGAGACATCATGGGGGGGGTCAGCTATTAAGGGTGCTGAGCTAGCTGTATATCAATTGTAGGATATTGCTCACACTTGGTTCAAGTAGTGGAAGTCAGAGAGGTCAGTTGATGCAGGATCCATAGAATAAAAGGAGTTTATCACTGCATTCTTAGATAGATTTTTTACCCTAGAGCTAAGAGAAGCTAAGGTATTAGAATTTATCAACTCAGGTAGGGAAACATGACAGTGAAAGAGTATTCTCTTAATTTTACTCGATTATCCAGATATGGTCCTCATATAGTTGGAGATAGCAGGACCAAGATGAGTAAGTTTGTTTTTGGGGTGAACGATAGTGTGGTCAATGAGTGCAGGTCTGCTATATTGAATAATGGCATAAACATAGCCAGGCTTATGACTCATGCTCAGCAGATAGAAGAGAAAAATATTAAAATGATGGAGAAGCAGAATAAGAGAGTAAGGACAGGTAGTTTCAACTTTGCTCAACCTAAGTCAGAAGGAGGAAACCATTTTTAGTTTCATCCTAAGTTATCAGTTTCAGCTTCTTATTTAGCCAGTTCTCCAACTCCTAAGTTCAGGGATGGTAATAGAGATAGGGCGCTAGGCTCTAAGTCTCAGAGCAATATTTGAAATGCTCGAACTAGTCCTTTTTGTTAGACTTATGGCAAACACCATTAGGGTATTGGCAGAGATGGCAGTGATATTTGTTTTAGATATGGCAAGCCAGGCCACAAAGTCAGAGATTATCCTCAAATAGGTTCCCAAATTCAGTAGAACCATTCCTCAGCTGAGTTCAGTCGCCCAAATTAGTAGGGTTCCACTTCCAATGCTACTAATGGGCAGTGTCCAAATAGAATTTATGCTCTATAGTCCCAACAAGATCAGGAAAATTCTCCAGTCATGGTTACTGGTACGTTACAGATTTTCACTTGCATGTTTATGCTTTGCTAGATCCAGGAGCTTTTTTTTCTTTCGTTACTCCTTATATAGCAGTTGATTTCGGAGTCAGCCCTGAGATTCTAGTAGAGCCCTTCTTTGTCTCTACCCAAGTGGGTAAAACATCATAGCCTGGGGTATATAGGAACTATTCAGTTGTGATATTTTAGAAAGTCACCTCAGCAGATTTAGTAGAATTAGAGATAACTAATTTTAATGTCATTCTCGGCATGGATTGGATTTATTCCTTATATGACATAGTTGATTACAGAAATAAAATTGTCTAGTTTTAGTTTCTAAATGAACCAGTCCTGGAGTGAAGAGGTAATACTTTATCTTTTAGAGGTCATCTTATTTCCTACCTTCGGGCATGGAAAATGATATCTAAAGGATATATTTATCACCTTGATTATGGTAAGGACTCTAGTTTCGAAACTCCCAGCCTTGAATAAATCCAATCGTGCATGAATATTCAAATTCCTTTCTCGAAGATCTTCCAAGAATTCCTTTTAAAAGGGAAATAGACTTTGTCAATGATCTTCTTCTAGATACTCAGTCTATATCTATTACCACCATACAGAATGCCACCAGCAAAACTCAGAGAATTGAAAGAATAGTTGAACGACCTCTTAGATAAGGGATTCATTAGACCCAGTGTTTTCCCATGGGGTGCACCAATCTTATTCATGAAAAATAACGATAGTTCTCTCAGAATGAGCATTAATTACCATCAAATCAATAAAGTTACAAGCAATAATAAGCATCTACCTCCTAGAATCGATGACTTGTTTGACTAACTTCAGGGTGCCAGCTATTTCTCTAAGATAAACCTCAGATCAGGCTATCATCAGCTCAGAGTCAGAGAATGTAACATTCTAAAAATAGCCTTCTATACTCGGTATGGTCACTTCAAATTCCTAGTCATGTCCTTTGATTTTACCAATGCCCAAGCAGCTTTCATGGACTTAATAAACTATTTTTAAAGTAGTACTTAGACATGTTCGTTATAGTCTTCATAGATGATTCCTTGTCTATTTCGATAGTGAGCGTGATTATGCAGACCATCTCAAAATTGTGCTTCAGACTCTCAGAGATCTTTAGTTATTTTCCAAATTTAGTAAGTGCAAATTTTGGCTAAGGTCAGTATTATTCCTTGGTCATATCATTTTCGGTGATAGCATTAGGGTTGATCCTCAAAAGACCAAAGCAGCAAGAAACTGGGTTAAACCTATCTCTCTATCAGATATCAGGAGTTTCTTGGGTTTGGATGGTTATTACAGACAGTTTATTAATGGATTCTCTTCTATTGCATCCCCTATGTACATATTGACTTAGAAGAAAGATAAGTTTCAATGGTCAGATCCTTGCGAGAAGATTTTTTAGGAGTTGAAGACTCAACTCACCTCAGCTCTAATCTTAGCTCTTCCAGATAGTTCAAATGGTTTTATGATGTACTGTGATGCCTCTAAAGTAGGTTTGGGTTTTGTCCTCATGCAGCATGGTAAGGTCATAGCCTACGCCTCCAGATAGCTTAAACCCCATAAGAAGAATTATCTGACTCATAATCTTGAGTTACCAGTCATAGTGTTTGCCTTAAAGATTTGGAGGCATTACTTATTTGGGTGCATGTAGATGTGCTCACAGATCATAAGACCCTTCAGTATGTCTTTTATCAGAAGATCTCAATTTTTGTCAGAGATGGTGGTTAGAGCTCTTGAAAGATTATGACATGAGTGTCTTTTATCATCCGGGCAAGACCAATGTAGTTGCCGACGCTCTCAATAGACTATCTATGGGTAGTTTTGCTCATGTTGAGGCCAGTTAGAAGAAGTTATCTTAGGAAGTTCATCAGCTTGCCTGACTAGGTTTTCGCCTAGTTGATTTAGCAGAGAGCAATATATGGGTTCAGAGTAGTACAAAATCATCTCTAGTTTCACAGGTGAAAGAAAAATAGGATAGAGATCTTAGTCTTGTCAAGTTGAAAAAGTCAGTCAAGGATCAGAAAGTAGAGGTTTCCTCCCAAGGAGGAGATGGTGTTTTGCGCTGTTAAGGTCTTCACTGTATGCCAGGTATTGATGAATTGAGGCAATGAATTCTTGCAGAAGCGCGTGGTGCGCACTACTATATTCATCCAGGGGCCACTAAGATGTACCGCAACTTGTGGGAGATCTATTGGTGGAGTGGGATAAAGAGAGATATCGTAGAGTTTATGGCTAAGTGCTCAATATATCAACAGGTTAAGAGAGAGCATCAGAAACCTAGTGGGTCCATGCAGGAGTTCAATATTCCTACTTGGAAGTGGGAAGAAGTGAACATGGACTTTGTGATGGGTTTGCCTCGTACTTGTCATCAGCATAGTTTGGGTCATTGTAGATAGAATGACCAAATTAGATCATTTTCTTCCAGTCCATACTCTTATTCGACTAAGTATTATGCCAAAATCTACTTCAGAGAGTCAATCAAATTACACGGTGTTCTGTTATCTATTATCTCAGACAGAGGTACCCAGTTCACCTCTTATTTCTAGAAAGCATTCTAAAAGGGTCTTGGTACCTAAGTTCATCTCAGTGCAGCCTTCCATCCTCAGATAGATAGTCAAGTATAAAGGACCATTTAGACTTTAGAAGATATGGTAAAGGCGTATGCAATTAATTTCAAGAGTATTTGGGATGACCACTTGCCTTTGATTGAGTTTGTATACAACAACAGCTATCATTCCAGTATTTGAATGGCTTCATTCAAAGCTCTCTATGGTAGGATATATAGATCTCTAATTAGTTAGTTCGAAGTTAGTGAGGCTGTAGTCTTAGGGCCTAACTTAGTATTCAATGCCTTAGAAAAAGTCCAATTGATCAGATAAAGACTTTGGACTGCCCAGAGCCGATAGAAGTCTTATGTAGATATGCGTAGAAAGGATCTCAAGTTCGAGATTTGTGATTATTTTTATATAAATATCTCTCCCATGAAGGGAGTGAAGCAGTTTGAAAAACAGGTAAAGCTCAGTCTTCGATATGTTGGTCCCTTCAAAATTCTCAGTCACTTCGATAAGGTATCTTATGATCTCAAATTGTCTTCAGATCTAGCCTCAGTTCATCCTGTCTTCCCTGTATCTTTGCTTAAAAAGTGCATAGGTGTCCCAACATTTGTAGTTCCTATTCAGAGCATAGATGTTCAGAACGGCCTCTCTTATGAAGAGATTTTAGTAAAAAATCTTAGCTATCAGACTCATAGACTGAGGAACAAAGAAGTCCCTCTAGTCAAAGTTCTTTGGTAGAATCAGTCCATTGAGGGAGCTACTTGGGAAGCAGAAGCAGACATGCAAACCAAGTACCCTTACCTCTTCTCTGCTAACTCAGATCTAGCTCAAGGTAACAGTTCTTCTTAATCTTTTAAGTTTCTTATTTAGATTTAAGTTACAACTTGGTATCCAATTCATGTTCATAATTCCATCATAAACTTGGTATTAAAACCATTGCATATTCGACCATGAATTCATGTATCAGTTCAGTCATATAATCATGCATTAGATATGCATTCTCATTGTGAAAAAATCAGTTCATCAGAACACCAAGTCATGCATTCATGAATTAGTTATACATGCATCAGGTATGCATGCTCAGT
Organism: Capsicum annuum; assembly: GCF_002878395.1. Taxonomy (NCBI): domain Eukaryota; kingdom Viridiplantae; phylum Streptophyta; class Magnoliopsida; order Solanales; family Solanaceae; genus Capsicum; species Capsicum annuum. Next base: position 100,062,961 of record NC_061115.1, on the reverse strand, counting down.
ATGGTGTATTCAGTTATTAGTCATGTCAACATGGAATCACATTTCAGTTGCTCATGTTTACTATGTACGTCAGTTTATCTCTTCTCCCCTCTCAATCGGTCTCATTTGAGGAAAAATGTTCTCAAGAGGGAGATATTGTAAGATCCCACAAAACTTCTGAGCTTAATTCAGTCCTTTAAGCTTGTCAAGGGGTCCCAAACTTAAAAAATTCTAACCAAGTTCCCAGAATTAACCTATTTTGGCCTTCGAAAGTTGGCAATCTCATCTCGCCATCTCAATATCATTTAATGGCCTATATTTTTATTAATTCACAATTAGGAAGGTTAATAGGTGTTCCTAGATAAGTTTTGGATTTTTTGAAACATGTTTAGATCATGTTCGGAGTCCCAAAATAGTAGACCAACGCGATCTTGGCGTGCCATGTCGCCAATCGCGTTGGTCAGCATTTGTGTAGGCTGCTAGAGCCAAAACTTATGAGGCTCAATGTGATCATGGTGCGATGTGTCGAGTACGCATTGCAGCCATCGATGTGTCACATCGCTTGTAGCATCGGCACCAAGTTTTTAGTCATTAAATGGTCGTATCCTCAAGGGCAAAAGGGTTAATTTCCCACCCCTATATATGTCACAAACATATAATTCAGCCTTATTTCACCTAAATTATAGTGGTTTCTCTCTCAAATCCATCAAGAACAAGATTAGGGTTTCCAATTGAGGATCCAATTTCAAGAATTTCACCATTTGTTTCAAGAATCTTCCATCCAAGGTATGCATAGTGTTGTATTATGGATTTCATTCATAAAGCTCAAGAACCCTATTTCAAGTAATAAATCATGATGTTTATGTTGTGGGTTGTTTTGTAACCATGTTTATCTTATTGTACAATTCCCAAGTTGGAATCTTTACGTGTTTTTCATGAAACTACGATAGCATGCAAGTTAAAATCCATGAATTGAGATGTTTATGGCGTGTAATTTGATTATTACACCTATGCCCTCAGTTGTGCATGTATGGTGTTTGATAAAATGTCTAAGAGGATAGAAATTATGTATTATAGCTCAATTGTAACCCATATGATAAATGCATGTCTTATCCTTATGTTCAAATAACTCCCATGCTATTGATGTGCAATTTAGATGTTTGTTGGAATGCTCATGATGTTAGAGTATGAAATTATGTTACTTATTATATGTGTTCCTACCGTGTACAAGTTTATGATAACCATGTGCTTCATGAAATCCCCAACTTATTATACTGTGAATTGTTGATGTTGGTCATGTATTCAAGAACATCGTGCCTTGTCAGTTTCCTTCTATCGAGTCCTAGGGGTACTTGTACCTGACAACTTAGTTGTATGCCTAGAGCCAGTGTCATTTTTTCACGATACTTTCAGTCAAGCCATGGTCTATAGAACTAAGTCAGTTATGTGACTCAGGAAAGCACAATAATTTAGTAATCTCAGTAGTTTTATGTTAGTCAATAGAACTCAATTAAATCGCTCTAGTTCAGCTTAGTTAATTATGTTCAGTGTCTATTTAGAGGGAAATAGGATTTAGCACCGAGTGAATCCAAGGATGGGGACTCTGACTGCTGAAACTGCTGACTCCGACTGCTAAAACTGGTATGCTACTGATACTCTAGAGTGCGTTCTTCTGAACCTATGGTATAAAAAACCATATCGCAAATGCATCAGTACGATTGAATGTACTGGTATGCAATTGAGGCAGGCTAAATGCAATGGTTTATATGCATGAACAATACTAACTGACTGAATAACATGAACTGAGAATACATGCATAAATACGTAACTATAACTGAGATCGTGATAACACTGACTCATGAATCCTGATAACATGCATTTACTGATATCTGAGTATTAATACTAGGATACTGAATGACTAAGTCTATTGAGTACTGAGGAACTAATGGCATATTGCTGATAAAGGAATGACTGCTTCTAATAGTTCTAATTATGAAAAATTGGTCTAATTAACTGTATTTGACAGTCCTGAAATCTGAATATTGGTAACATAAAATTCGTATAATTAATATACTATTAACTGGGTGACTGTGTCTGACAGTCCTAATTCTGATGAACTAGCTGAGTTTCATACTGAGCTGAGTGATTGTATCTGACAGTCCTAAAACTGTAGAACTGAACTGAGTTCTATTACTGAGACTGGATTCGAAACTGAGACTATGGGAGGTAATTATCTAACCGACATTCCCCAAAACTGAACTTGTAGGGTCCAACCTATAACCCCATTTATAAGGGTGCCAGTACCATACCATGGGAAAAGATAAGCTATGAGTAAACCCTCTCTAACATGGAGCTCTTCCGTCAACCCCTCCTAGTAGGAAAACTCGGATGAGGTACATAATCCCTAAACTCGTAGGGTGCATCTCAAACTACGCTTGCTATGTAGTTCTGGAATGCAAGGATTTCTTCCAAGGATCACATTCTCTACTAGCTAAAAGGTGAGTCCCCATCATTGGGTTCACTCGGTGTTGAATCGTACTCCCAACTGAATAGACACTGAACTGATTTAAACGGAACTGAACTGTTACTGATAGTATTGTTTAGTTGATTTAAATAGGGTTCACTAAGTTTTCATTGACTGGCGGAATACTACGGAGATCTGATAACTGATTAAGATTACTGAAATTACTGAGGTTACTGAGATTATCAAGGGTACTAATATTACGAGGTTTTCTTGAGTCATGTAACTAAATGAATTCTAATGATCATGGATTGACTAAGAGTATCATGAAAACTGACACTGGCTATATGCACACAGCTAAATTATCGGGTACAAGTACCCCTAGGACTCGATAGCATGAAACTGACAAGACTTGACACTTCTTGAATACGTGACCAATATCAACAATTCATAATACAATAAGTTGGGGATCTCATGAAACACATGGTTATGATAATGTTGTACATGGATGGAATTTCATATAGACATGTCATAAATTCATCAACCTAATCTCATGAACATTCTATCAAATACTCATAATTCACACAATATCATGGAAGTCATTCTTGGTCATAAGGGCAAAGCATGCATTTATTATTTGAGTCACAATTGAGTTATAATACACAATTTCTATCCTCTTAGGCATTTTGTCAAACACCTTACATGCACAACTTAGGGCATATGTGCAATCATCAACTTACACATTATAAACAACTCAATTCATGGATTTCAACTAGCATGCTAACGTAGTTTTATAAAAAACACATAAAGATTCCAACTTGGGAATCATATGACAAGATAAACATGGTTACGAAAAACCCACAACATAAATATCATGTTTTATAATTTGAAAGAGAGTTCTTGGACTTCATGGATGAAAAGAATCCATAAATAAACACTTGACATACCTTAGTTCTTGATTTTATGAAAATTGATAGAGAGATTCTTAAATTTGAGTATTGAATTTGAATCCTTAATTGAAAACCCTAACTTAATCTTGAGAGAAACTTGAGAGAGACACTATATTTTTGTTGAATTGGGGCTAAATCCCATGTTTTAGACTTATATAGGGGTGGGAAATTGACTCTTCTGCCCTTAAAAATATGGACATTTAATGACTGAAACTAGGAATCGATGTTATTATCGCTGCAGTGCATCGATGGCATCAACGCGATAGTTAACACGTTGGGCCATCATCGCTTTGAGTCTTAATACTTTGACCCTGGCAACCAGTAACAATATCAACCAATGCGATTGGTGATGCAGTGCGCCAAGATTACGTTGGTCAACTATTTTGGGCTTTCAAATATGGTCTAAATGTGGTCTGAAAACCTGAAACTTGTCTGGGACCACCTATGGACCTCTCTGCTCATGAATTAACAAAAATAGGAAACATTAAAGGACATTAAAGAGGCAAAATGAGATTGCCAACTTTAGAAGGCCAATAATAGGCGAAGTATGGGAACTTATTTAGAATTTTTTTTTTCTAATTCTGGGACCCCTTGACAAGCTTAAAGGACAGAATTAAGCTTAGAAATTTTGCAGGGTCTTACAATATATCCCCCTTGGGAACATTTGTCCTCGTAGAGACTGACTAAGAGGGGAGAAATGATAAACTAAAGTACATATTGAACATGAACGATCGAGACAAGACTTCATGATTAGCATGAAAGATAAGCCAAATTTATCATACTGAACATGCATATCTAATGCATGAGTAACTAGTTCAAGTATGCCTAACTGATATTTATGATAAGCTGAGTTTATCACGATGAGAATGCATATCTGATACATAATTATGCATGCCTGAATAGGCAATGGTATTTGATACCAAGTTTATGATGAAAATCTGAACATAGAACTGAATGCCAAATTTGAAACTGAAATCTAAACCTGAAATTGAATTAGTTTAAGGAAGACTGTTACCTTAAACTAAAAATGCTGATGAGTCTGAGATTAATTACTAATTATGCATGAGTGGAAACATGAGAACGTAACTGAGTCTAGAACGTGATATATGAGCTAGATTATCGTGATCTGAATTGAGCACCTTGAATACGTGGCTTACGTCTGAGGTCGGAGTTTGAGGGTCAACTTATAAGTGCCCCTTACTCCAAATTGGATTCATTACGAGAAGAGATAATAGCATGTTTTATGTCATAAGAGTTCAGGAAATTATCGTATATCTCCCCCTTTGGGACATTATATCCCTAGAAGAATACTAACTTGACTGAGATATTGAAGAAAATTGGGATGATGCATAGGGCACCTATGAAATAAATTGCGGCTGAATATCTGGGATCTGAAGCTAAGACATAATATATGAACTGAGCTAATCTTGCAACTACTGGGACTTTCTATCTTAGAACAGGTATATTTCTCAGATTTCTGATGGTAGGACTAAGTGGAAAGATGGGAAACTACACCATACGGATTTGTTGTCTGATTGCTAAACTGAATTACTGGCTTTGTGGACTAACTCATGCTAAAAACTTATACTCAACTAATGAATTTCTATGACATTCTTTCTATAGATTTCTAGTGACAGTAGGAAGAAAATAAATCTTGGTCTGGCCTGAGCAGGACATCTGAATAGGAGATCTCTACATGGCTAGGATTTTTTTATATTAGGAGGCAAGGCTTATGAAACATCATCTAAGATAAGGTGACTAACCCTTATGCACTGCAACTGAGACTACTGAAGAGATTCACATAGGCGCTGAGCATGAATGCATGGATATACTAATTTATCTGATTAACTGGATGACTGATAGCTGAATACTAGACATGTAAAACTGAAATGCACTTGATTTGGGATACTTGGACTAAAACTATAGAGTGTTATGCATATAAGGTAATGACTAAATTGGTAACATGAGGTAACTAAGCATGAGTGAGGGAGAACTCTATTACCTTAGGAATGCAAGACCAAGAGTCTAACATGCTTTGGGAACATTCTATAAACTATAACAACAACAACAACATACCCAGTGTATTCCTACCTAGTGGGGTCTGGGAAGGGTAGAGTGTACGCAGACCATACCACTACCTCAAGAGAAGTGGAGAGGTTATTTCTGATAGACCCCCGGCTTAGGACTAATAAAAATATAACAAATACAAAAAGTAAGCGGATACAAACTAGTATGGTACACAAAACAAACTAATAGTATAACAAACACAAAATATAAGTGCATAATAAACTAGTACGGGATGCATAAAATCCAACACCACTAACCTAAAAAAAAAAGCCCCAACACTATGAACCAGAAACTCCAGACCCAAAGGATCACTCCCCTATAACTACCGCCGCGCTCCCACCCCCTAACCCTCTACCCTAATCCGCGTTCTCTACACCTTCATATCAAGGAGCATGTCCACTGTAAGCTATAATTGCTCCATATCATGCCTAATCACCTCCCTCCAATATTTCTTCAGTCTACCTTTAGCACACCTAAAACTATCCATATCTAGAGTCTCACACCTCCGCAATGGAGCATAGGGTTCCTCCTTATCATATGTCCAAACTAACGTAGCCTCACTTCTCACAACTTATTCTCTACCGAGGTAACTCTCACTTTCTCCCAAATAATCTCATTCCTTACCCTATCTTTCTTGGTATATCCACATATCCATCGCAACATTCGCATCTCCGCCACCTTCACCTTTTAGATGTGAGAGTTCTTAGATAGCCAATACTTCACTCCATACAGCATAGCCATCTAGACTACCACTCTGTAAAACTTACCTTTAAGCTTCGAGGGAACCTTCTTATGACAAAGGACTCTCAAAGCGAACCTTTACTTCAACCACCCTGCCCTAATATAATGCATTAAATACTCATCAATCTCACCATTACCATGAATTATAAACCCCAGATACTTAAAACTCTCCTACTAATGGATGGCCTGAGAGTCTAGCTTCACAACCACTCCATCTTCTTGTGACAAATTACTGAACTTACACTCAAAGTACTCCATCTTTGTTCTACTTAACCGAAAACCATTAGAATCGAGTGTTTGTCTCCAAATCTCCAACTTATCATTAACTCCAGCCCAAGTACTGAGGTACTGAAATACTAATATTTAAGTAACTGATGGCCATATACTATGGTCAGGAAATCTTAAAACTGGACTGAGTTTCTGATCAGACAACACTAGGACTAGGACTAAGATTGTAGTTAAGATGGTAATTGAGACTGTAACCATAACTAAGACTGTAACTTAGACTAAATGTTGGTTTTATATAACTGAGGGTTAGACTGGTATGGGAGTACTGAATTCTGATGGCTAAGTAACTGATAGCTGAAAGCCATTGTTATGTAGGACTATCTGAGTCCTTTACTAAATATTGATTACTGAACTGACACTATAACAGAGGCCTGCGGGATGGAATATTAACACTATGAATTCACTGAAGGATCTAAACTTAGGGTATATATGGCATAATCTGAGTTTGACTGAACACTAGGAGTGAAGTCATGAATTGTGTGGGCTAAGCAAACTGTAAAGCATGACATGAGTGCATGAGTCATGAGCTGCACGAACTAGGTTTTGAATTTTTGAATTCATGGAACATGATCCACAACATTGGATGAACTTGGACTTCTCATATGAGGAACTTGAAACACACACTATTCTATGAAAAACGCATGGATATAAGTTGTATTTGTGGGACTAAAACATAACTCATGTGTAAGTATCGGGAGGGTTGAAGTACAAAACTTCAGACTAAGGTAGGAATGGGTCGGGAATCATCTTCCCTTATTGATTTTCTACACATACAGGCATTACTACTAGAATCTGAAGGCCTGACTTTCTGAGATATCATAACCAGATAGTTACTAAATACCTATCGGGTTATGTTAGACTGACTCACTTAGGTAGAGACTGGAAAAGGTCCTGTTAATATTTGGTCTAACCTTAAAGTTAACTGTTATAAAAGGAGTTACAAAAGAAAAAGGAAGCTCCTAAATCTAACGAAACGTGAACATAAATGAGGGACCTATACATACTAGTGGCTGCACCAGGAGGACTTTCCTGATCCTGCTGGGACTGAAGTGCACAGAGTCTATTTGGGCGTTGCCTACTAATAGCGCTAGAACTGGCACCTTACTTATTCGGGCGACCAGACAGAGTTGAAGGACAACTGTGCTTGCTTCTAGGGCCAAGCCTAGGACAATCTCGGACCTTGTGACCTGACTCACCATATCCAAAACACACATCACTATTAGTTCTACATATACCCTTATAATGCTTACCGAACTCTTCGCAAAGTGGATGAGTAAAAACCCTGCCCTCACTACTATAGGCCTTGGAGCCTGGTACCCCATCTCTATGGTTATTTCTGAACTTTGGTGTTGGTTCACTAGCTGAAGATGGAACTAAGGTTGGAAACTTCTGTCTATGCTGAGAATGGTTACCACCCTACAACCCTAGCCGAGAAAAACTATAACTACCAATTCTAGCTCTTTTATTTTCCCTCTTCTTATTCTTAAGTTTCGACTCCTCAATCTGTTGAGCATGGTCCATAATCCTAGATATGTCTATCTCCTTAATAAAAATCACAGTTCTGTACTCCTTAACCACTCTACCTAATATGCCAGTCATAAACTAATTCATTCTAGATCTACTGTCTGCTACTATATGGGGATTGTACCTGGCTAACTGAATGAACTTGGGGGAGTATTGTTTTATGCTCATGCTACCTTGTCTTAGGTTGATGAACTCTAACACTTTGTCTTTTTTCTACTCTAGGGGAAAGAATCTACCTAAGAAGGCCATAGCAAACTATTCCCATAGACCTCTATCTACCTTTCACTACTTAAACCACATATGGGCTACATCTTATAGCTGATAGGAAACTAACTCTGTAATCTCATTGGAAGTCACTCCCATGATATCTGTGACTTTTTGAACTTGATCGAGGATTTTTTATAGATTCTCTTCAGACTTAGAACCTGAGAATAGAGGAGGATTCATTTGAGTGAAGTCCTGAATCCTGGCTATAGCAAAATTAGCCACTGGGTTGGCTGGAACAGCAGCTAGCCAGTTATTTTGAGTTGTGACAAAATTGGCTAGAGTAGTGAATGCAGTCCTAATTTCTGCATAAGAGACATGTTCTCCAAAGGGTTAGGGTGATCGGACTGAGGGGCTGGCTGATCTCCCATTCCTCTTTCCTGAGTCCTCTTTGGAGACATGTTCTATACACAAAAAAGAAGAACGGAATAAACTGAGATTTTGGTCGGAGCTCATGCTCACCCGCACGACATGAATACAGAAAAAGGGAAACTATTCCTAAAACATATCATAGCCTCCTACATATAAGTGTAGTGCACCCATGTACAAGACTCTACTAGATGTGGCTTTTCAGATTTTCTAGGATGCTGTTGAACCTTAGGATCTGATACCAAGTTTGTAACACCCTAAATCTAGTACCCGAAATACCACACAGTGCTCATAATCTCGAAGGACCACAAGCTAACCCATGACTAATATTTGTAACTAAGCACTTAATAATAATAATAATATCATAAATGCAGAAACATGAACTGAAAAGCCATAAATTTTAATTCTGATACATAACTGAAAATATGATATAATAATACCAAAACAACTGAAATAACTATCTAAACGTGTTGTATTCTGAAAGCCTCTAAAACTGAACTGTCTGAATAAAGAGTTGATGGGGCAATCCCCCAACTAACTCCATCTGCTGAAATAAAATAAGTACTAAAAAATAAAATAATCAAATAATAACATCCTCGAATGATGAGGACTTACTTCTGACTCTGACTGTTGAAACTAGAAGCTACTGATACTCTGGAGCACGTGCTTCTAAACCTATGGTTTAAAACACCATAGCACAAATATGTCAGTACGATTAAATGTACTGGTATGCAAGTGAGATAGGCTGAATGCAATGGTTCATATGCATGAACAATACTAACTGACTAAATAAAATGAATGTGAGAATACATGCATGAATACGTAACTATAACTGAGATCATGAAAACACTGACTCATGAATTTTGATAACATGGATTTACTGATATTTGAGACTAATACTGGGATACTGAATGACTAAGTCTATTTAGTATTGAGGAATTGATGTCATATTACTGATAAAGAAATGATTTTTTCTAACAGTTTTGATTATGAAGAACTGGTGTAATTGATTGTATCTGACAGTCCTGAAATCTGAATACTAGTAATATGAATTTTGTATAATTAATATACTATTAACTGGGTGACTATTTTTGACAGCCCTAATTCTATAGAACTAGTTGAGTTTCTCACTGAGCTGAGCGACTGTATCTGACAGTCCTAAAACTGTAGAAATGAACTGAGTTCTATTACTGAGACTAGATCTAAAACTGAGACTGTGGGAGGTAATCATCTAACCGACATACCCCAAAATTGAACTGTGGGGTCCAACTTACAACCCCATCTAGAAGGTTATTAGTACCATGCCATGGGTGAAGACAAGCTGTGAGTAAACCCTCTCTGACGGGAGCTCTTCCATCAACCCCTCCTAGTAGGAAAACTCAAGTGAGGTGCATAATCCTTAAACTTGTAGGTTACATCTCAACTTACACTGTCTACGTAGTTCTAGAACACAAGGATTGCTTTTAAGTATCACACCCTCTATTGTCTAACAGGTGAGTCTCCATCCTTGGGTTTACTCAATGCTAAATCCTACTCCCAACTAAAGAGACATTGAACTGATTTAAACTGAACTAAACTGTTACTGATAGTATTTTTTAGTTGATTTGAACAGGGTTTACTAAATTTCTGTTTACTGATGGAATACTACTAAGAACTGATAACTGATTGACATTACTGAGATTACTAAGGTTACTGAGATTACCAAGGATACTAAGATTACTGAGTTTTTTTGAGTCATATAACTGATCAAATTCTAATGATCATGGCTTGACTGAGAGTATCATGAAAACTGACACTGGCTCTATGCACACAGCTAAATTATTGGGTATAAGTACCCCCAGGACTCGATAGCATAAAACTTACAAGACTTGACACTTCTTGAACACGTGACCAATATCAACTATTCATAATACAATAAGTTGGGGATTTCATGAAACACATAGTTATGATAATGTTGTACATGGATGGAATTTCATATAGACATGTCATACTTTCATCAACCTAATCTCATGAACATTCTATCAAATACTCATAATGCACACAATATCATGGAAGTCATTCTTGGTCATAAGGGTAAAGCATGCATTTATTATTTAGCTATAATACACAATTTCTATCCTCTTAGGCATTTTGTCAAACACCTTACATACACAACTTAGGGAATAGGTGCAATCATCAACTTACACATTATAAACAACTTAATTCATGGATTTCAACTTGCATGCTAATCTAGTTTCATAAAAAACACATAAAGATTCCAACTTGGGAATCATACAACAAGATAAACATGGTTACAAAAAACCCACAACATAAATATCATGTTTTATAATTTGAAAGAGAGTTCTTGGACTTCATGGATGAAAGGAATCCATAAATCAACACTTGACATAACTTAGTTCTTGATTTTATGAAAATTGATAGAGAGATTCTTAATTTGAGTATTGAATTTGAATTCTTAATTGAAAACCCTAACTTGTTCTTTAGAGAAACTTGAGAGAGACACTATATTTTGGTTGAATTGGGGTTAAATCCCATGTTTTAGACTTATATAGGGGTGGGAAATTGACCCTTTTGCCCTTAAAAATGTGGACATTTAATGACTAAAACTAGGAATCGATTTTATTATCACTGCAGCGCATCAATGGCATCAACGCAATAGTCAACACGTCGGCCTGTCATCGCGTTGAGTTTTAATACTTTGACCCTAGCAACTTATAATAATATCAACCAATGCGATTGGCGATGCGGCATGCCAAGATCGCATTGGTCCACTATTTTGGGCTTCCAAACATGGTCTAAATGTGGTCTGAAAAACCTAAAACTTATTTGGGACCACCTATGTACTTCTCTGATCAATAATTAACAAAAATCCGGAACATTAAAGGATGTTAAAGTGGCAAAATGAGATTACCAACTTTAGAAGGCCAATAATAGGCGAAGTATAGGAACTTAGTTAGAATTTTTTTTTTCTAATTCTGGGACCCCTTGACAAGCTTAAAGGACAAAATTAAGCTTAGAAATTTTGTGAGGTCTTACAATATATACCCCTTGAGAACATTTGTCCTAGTATGAGACTAACTAAGAGGGGAGAAATGATAAACTAAAGTACATATTGAACATGAACAACTGAGACAAGACTTTATGACTAGCATGACAGATAAGCCGAATGTATCATACTGAACATGCATATCTGATGCATGAGTAACTAGTTCAAGAATTCCTAACTGATATTTCTGATAAGCTGAGTTTCTCACGATGAGAATGCATATCTAATACATAATTATATAACTGAACTAATACATGCATGGATGACTGAATAGGCAATGGTATTTGATACCAAGTTTATGATGAGAATCCAAACATGGAACTGAATGCCAAGTTTGAAACTGAAATCTAAACATGGAACTGAATACCGAGTTTGAAACTGAAATCTAAACATGAAACTGAATGAGTTAAAGGTAGACTGTTACCTTAAACTAAAAATGCTGATGAGTCTGAGATTAATTACTAATTATGCATAAGTGGAAACATGAGAACATAACTAAGTCTGGAACATGATATATAAGCTGGATTATCGTGATCTGAATTGAGCACCTTGAATACGTGGCCTACGTCTGAGGTCAGAGTTTGAGGGTAAACTTATAAGTGCCTCTTACTCCAAACTGGATTCATTACAAGAAGAGATAATGACATGTTTTATATCATGAGAGTTCGGGAAATTATCATGTATCTCCCCCTTGGGACATTATGTCCCTAGAAGAATACTAACTTGACTGAGATATTAAGGAAAATTGGAATGATGCACAGGGCATAGGTGCAATCATCAACTTACACATCATAAACAACTCAATTCATGGATTCCAACTTGCATGCTAACGTAATTTCATAAAAAAAATACATAAATATTCCAACTTGGGAATCATACAACAAGATAAACATGGTTACAAACAACCCACAACATAAATATCATGTTTTATAATTTGAAAGAGGGTTCTTGGAGTTCATGGATGAAAGGAATCAATGAATTAACACTTGACATACCTTAGTTCTTGATTTTATGAAGATTGATGGAGAGATTCTTGAATTTGAGTATTGAATTTGAATCCTTAATTGAAAATCCTAACTTATTCTTGAGAGAAACTTGAGAGAGACTATATTTTGGTTGAATTGGGGATAAATCCCATGTTTTAGACTTATATAGGGGTGGGAAATTGACCCTTCTATCCTTAAAAATATGGACATTTAATAAATAAAATTGGGCATCGATGCTATTATCGATGCGATAGTCGATGCGTCATGCCATCATCGTATTGAGTCTCAATAATTTGACCCTGGAAACCTAAAAAAATATCAACCAATGCGATAGGCAATGCGGCATACTAATATCGCATTGGTCCACTATTTTGTGCTTCCAAATATGGTCTAAACGTGGTCTGAAAAATCCAAAACTTTTTGGGACCACCTATGGACCTCTCTAATCATGTATTAACAAAAATACGGACCATTAAAGGACTTTAAGGTAGTAAAATGAGATTTCCAACTTTCAAAGGCCAATAATAGGCTAAGTCTAGGAACTTAGTTAGAATTTTTTTTCTAAATCAGGGACCCCTTGACAAGTATAAAGGACTGAATTAAGTTTAGAAATTTTACGATGTCTTACAATTCTAAAATTAAGATGGATCATGCCAATCACCTCCGTGTGGTATTGCATACCTTGAAAGAACAATAATTGTACGCCAAGTTCTCCAAGTGTGATTTTTGGTTAAACATTGTAACTTTCTTATGTGTTATTATTCCTAGTGAAGGGATCATGGTGGATCCTCAAAAGGTGGCCTAGACACACGACTCCAACTGACATTCAGAGCTTTTTTGGTTTGGCTGGGTATTATAGGCAGACTTTTGGAAAAATTTTCTTTGTTAACGACTTCATTGACTAAGTTAACTCAGAAGAAGGTCAAATTTTCCTTGTCGGAAGCGTGTGAACTGAGTTTTGAGAAGCTTAAGGACAAGCTAACTTTAACTCTGGTTTTGACATTATCTAAAGGTAATGAGGAATTTGTTTTTTATTGTGATATATCTATGGTGGGGCTTGGTTGTGTCTTGGTGCAGCATGGGAAGGTGATTTCCTATGCTTTTAGGCAGTTGGAGGTACATAAGAAAAATTATCCTACTTATGATTTGGAGCTGTTAGTGGTGGTTTTTGCTTTAAAAATATTATGGAATTATTTGTGTAGAGTGCACGTTGACATTCTTTTTAATCATAAGAGTCTACAGTATGTGTTCACTTAGAAAGAGCTAAATTTTAGGTAGAGAAGATAGTGGGAGCTTTTTAAAGAGTATGATATGAGTCTTCAATATTATCAAGGTAAGGCTAATGTGGTTGCTGATGCTCTTAGCAGGTTATCCATTGGAAGTTTAGTTCATGTAGATAAGGAGAAGTGGGAATTGGTGAAGGATATTCACCGCTTGGCTAATCTTAGAGTTTGTCACTTAGAATTTGAATACGGTGGTGTAATGGTACACGAAGTGGTTCAGTCATATCTTGGTGTAGAAATTAAGGAAAAATAAGTTCTACATCCTGTCTTGATGAAAATAAAGAGTAATATTAGTTGACAAAAGGTAATAGTGTTTGAGATTAGTGTTGGGGTACTTTATGGTACTAAGAGAGGTTGTGCATTCCTGATGTTGATACATTGCAGTAGGGGACCTTGGCTTAGTCACATGAATCACGTTATGTTGTACATCCTGACTTGACAAAGATGTATTATAATCTCATGGAGATGTATTTATGGAATGGTATGAAAATAAATATGGCTAATTTCGTGGACAAATGTATGGTGTCTCAATAAGTTAAGGTTAAGCACATGAGGCCTGGTGGGTTATATGAAGCAATTAATTTGGGAGGTAATTAATATGGATTTGATTGCCGATATTTCTCAATTTCAAAACCAATTTGATTTGATTTGGGTTATTATGGATAGGATAATGAAGTTTGCTTACTTCTTTCCAATGAGGACTATCTTTTAGGTAGAGGTTGTGCAAAGTTATATCTTCAAGAGGTTGTGAAGCTGCATGGGTTACCTATTTTAATTATCTCTGATCGTGGTATGCAATTTTTGTATTATTTTTAGTGATCTTTTCATAATGGGATGGGTACTAAGGTTAGCAATCTTTGGGCATGCGTGATTGATTATGGTGGAAATTAAGTTGAGTATCTTTCTTTGGTAGTTTTTTCTTACAACAATAGCTATCATTCTAGTATTGGTATGTCCCCTTTCGAGGAATTGTATGGTAGGAGGTGTAGATCTCTTATTGGGTGGTTTGAGTTCGATCAGGCAGATATGTTTTGTCTGAAATTGGTTTATCACGCCATAGAAAAAGTAAAGATGATTTGGGATAGGCTTAAGGTTGCCCAAAGTTTCTAAAAGTCCTATGCAGATGTAAGGCATAAAGACTTAGAGTTTGAGGTTGGGGATAGGGTGTTCTTAAAAGTATCTTCTATGAAGGGAGTAATGTCGTTTAGTAAAAAGAGGAAGCTCAGTCCCTGATATATTGGTCCTTATATGGTTCTGCAAAGGTTTGTTAATATGGCTCATAAATTGGAGTAGACTTATAGTTTGAGATTCATTCATTCGGTATTTTATGTTTCCATATTAAGAAAGTACATTGGTTATCCTTCTTCGATTGTTTCTTTAGAGGGATTGGGTATCTCAGATTCTCTGTCTTAAGAAGAGGTCCTGATTGAGATCTTGGATAGGTAGCTTTGGCGTTTTCAAACCAAGGATTTGGCCTTGGTTAAGGTTCTATGGCAGGTCCATAAGGTGGATGAAGCTACATGGGAAGTTGAGAAGGACATAAAGTCCAATTATTTGCATCAATTTTTTTCTCATGGGATTTGTGCAGAAGGTACGTGTTCTTGAGAACAAATTTATTTTTTAAGTTTTTTAAAGGAAAGATTAAGATCTTTGCATCTTTGTTTTCAAACTTTGTTAAGGGATTAAAGGATGCTTAATAGTGCAATGACTTGTGTATGTGTTTACCCCTGCCTTGTCAGTCATTCTAGGATGAGTTTTCCTAGCTGGGGAGACTGTAGCACCCTGGTTTCTGGCCCTTAGAAAATTTCCTAGATTTTTGGACATGATACGATTGGCGAACGAGTTGTACACTAGGATACGAGTGGTATGGGTTAGTCTTATGCTGACTAGTGTTGGTTGGTAGGTTGGATTTGGTTTTTAGAATAGGTATGACTTAAGTGTTATAAGTTGTATCGGTAGATATGGGTTGTTTAGTTACTTCATTTAATTTTAGTCTTGGTAACATAAGTTGGATCTAAGTATAAGTGCCTCACCAAAAGCCGTAAGCTACGGTACGAGTTATACCATGGACTCATATGGTAGTCAGTGTTCAATTCTCTTAGGATTCTATTCTGCTAGGGGTGCGGATCATGGGTACTAGTCATGTACTTTGATATGACATGGTTTGGGGTGAGTCATACCTTAGAAAGTGTTGGGTCCAAGGTAGATTATCTTTGGTACGAGTTGTGGGTACCACTCCTATTGGTTGGTACGACTGGTATAGAGAGTCATACCTACCTAAGAGGATTTTAAGGAGTTTAAGTGATGGTAATCTGGACATTCCACACTTAACCTAATAAGGCCCCATGACATATATTCCTATTATGAGGTTATTTTTCCTATTATTCTATTCATTAAAACTTAGAAACTTCTCTTAAACACTCTACAATTCTCTCTAAGGCTTTTGGATTAAGAAAGGCTAGGGTTTTATCTTGAGGATTTATTTGGCGCTCTTGTTTATGGTTTCTCTCCAGTATCTTCTTATTTTAAGGCATGTTCTTTTCCCTCATTGATAGTTCCAACTAAGGGCATGGTTTTAGATAATATTTTCATAGTTTGATTATTGCATGGTTTTGGGTTTTCAAATATGATTCGGGGGTTTTAGTTATAATTGTTTGGTTATGGTTTTCTTGTGCTTTAATTTTGCTTTAATGGTTGTTTTGGATAATAGAATTGCACGGGAATGGTTATTGGTAATGGATTTTGGTTTTGGAAATACTATGCCCCCAATGTATTGGATAAAATGCCTATAACAATTATTTTATTGTTATATTTGGTATTCAATGGAACTTATGCATGGTTTAAACTTTGTAATGGAACCCTAAATTATATGAATGATTTAAATCATTTGGAATGGTTTGGCTTAATAAACATACCTGTGGGGTTCAAGGGAATCCCCCAAGTTAATATGGTAAAGAATACTTGTGGGGTACATGGGAATCCCCTAAGTTAATTGGATAACATTGTCTATGGGTTCATGAGAATCCTTTGACTACTAAAAGGTTTGGCTTAGGAAAATACTTTAAAGTTATAGTCGGTATGACGATACCACTACTAATAGCCTTGGTTAATAATAATGGTTTGGTTGGTTGAAAATGGTTTTAATTGGGCAATAATGGCAGGGTGTGATAGCAAACCGTGAAAGTGGGAGTTCAATGAACAAACACTAGAAACTCATATTTGCTGACATAAGCGGTAGGGCATAGAGACCCTTTTATGATACTATAAGGTATGTGAGAATCCTCTAAGTACATTGTACATATGTATCACAGAGAGTGAAGGGTACATGGGAATCCCTAACTCCTATGGTATCTCTAATTCATGTGGCTACATGCATTGGGGCCCGTTCAGAGGGATACACTAGACCCATATAGCCCGTGGGTGGTTAACGATGATTAAGCTTCACATACCCAAGTAAATGGTTTAAATGCATGCTAAACCTGGTTCCCTTACCTGGCATAGTTATATATATATATATGTATGGTTTGTATGTGTATAGTTGGTTAACTTAGTTTTACTGGTTTGGATTTCCTTATCCTTAACCTTAGTTCATGCTAGCGTTCATCCGCTAACCCATCTTCAGGTGGCTGTATCTTCACGCGATGCAGGAATTGGCTGTTCTACTCATCCTGCTTAGCTATCGGACATTTGGGATCAGCTATTGGATTAAAGTGGTGAGCTTTCATCTTTCTGAAAGGCTCCATTTAATAGACGTTATTTCATAATTTTATTATACTTTGGATATTACTTTTGGCTATGGCTGGTGGCATGTCCCAACCAGATTTTTATATATTTTGGTTAGAGGCTTTTGTTAAACTACTATGGGTTGGAATGGGCGAGATCGATAAGGGTGTCAGCCTTAGTATTGGCATTGATATTGGGGCTGATACTGTTTGACTACATTGTTGGTTATTCCATCCTCTTACGTTATGTTATGGAACTTAGTTTGGTTATTATTTGGTTATAGTTAGATTTATCTTTTGGATCGGCTATTGGTTGGGTTCAGATGGTTGGACTCAGTTGGACCAGTCTCAGTAATACACAAATCCTAGATTCTGTAATTTGGATAGTTACACTATCATGTTATATGCTCGAAATTTAGCAAACTCAGGGCAGGAGGTTGGATTTTGGGTTGGGTAATGGGGGTGGTCTCTGGTCCTGGTCGAACTTGGGATGCTTGTTGCGACAAATTCCCAGGCTGGGACATGTCAGTGTATTCGTTGCAAGGATAGTTATTTTTTATGTGGAAAGTAAGGTCATAATCTTATGCATTTCCCATTAGCCAAGCATAATGGTAAGGATTCTCGTGCCCAAACTCAGTCCACCACCTCAATACCCTAATCAGGTTTCCCAATCCTACAATAGGGCGCTTCATCTAGTGCTGATAGCGGTTAGTATCTGAATTAGTTTTATTTTATGTCTCCTCACTAAGATTAAGAAAGCTCCCTAAATTTGGTCATTAGTATACTTCATGTCTTTCATGTTGATGCTTATGTAATATTAGATTCGGTCAAAATCTTTCCTTTGTAACCCAATTTTTTGCCGTGAATTTTGGTGTTACTCTCAAAAGTCTTTTTAGCCTTTATTAGTTTCCATAATTGTTGGTGAGTCAATTATTGCTAGGGGAATATATTGAAAGTGTCCTATTATAGTACTTCATAGAGTCACTTTAGTAGATTTAATAGAAGTATAGATGACTAATTTTGACATTATTTTTTGCATGGATTGGCTCTATTCGTTCTATATCTCAGTTAATTGTTGAACCCAAATTATAAAATTCATGTTTCCTAATGAGTTAGTCCTCGAGTAGGAGGGTAGTTTATCAACCCTTAAAAGTTATTTTATCTCCTATTTTTGGGCTAGAAAACTAACCTCTAAAGAATGTGTATACTCCTAGCTTGTGTTAAAGATTTTAAATTTGATACCCCAACATTCCATTTAGTTCCTATGGTCAATAAGTTTCTTGAGGATTTGCCCAAAGTTCCTCCTGATAGGGAGATCGAATTTGGGTTGACTTTCTCCAAAATACCCAACCAATTTCCTCCTCTTACAGAATGGCTCTGGCAGAGCTTAAGGAACAGGATGACAACTTAAGTATCTCCTAGATAAAGGTTTTTTTAGGCCAAATATTTCTCCATGGGTCACTCCAGTACTATTCATGAAAAATAAGGATGGTACTCTCAGAATGTGTATAGATTAAAAATAACTAAACAAGGTCACAATCAAGAATAAGTATTCTCTCCCTTGAATTGATAACCTATTTGACTAGCTTCAGGGTGCCTACTGCCTTTCGAGTATTCTTTCCCTAGAATTGATGACCTGTTTGACTAGCTTCAGGGTGCCTGCTACTTTTTGAAAATTAATCATAGGTCAGGGTATTGTCAATTGAACGTCAGAGAGTGTGACATCCTAAAGACCTCTTTTATAACATAGTATGGTCACTTTATGTACATGGTTATGTCATGTGGACTAAAAATATGCTACTGCAGCTTTTATGGATTTAATAAATAGAATTTGGAAGCAGTATTTTAACATATTTGTCATTGTCTTCATTGATGACAATCCTATTTATTCTCATAGCTATGAGGAGCATGAAAGCAATTTTAGAATAGTGTTGCAGACCCAGAAGGATTGACATTTATTTGCAAAATTTTAAAAGTGTGAGTCCTGGTTGAAGTAGGTCGCCTTCCTTGGTCATCTAATTTTTAATAAAGGTATTTATATAGACACTCCAAAAATTGATGCTGGCAGTCGTTGTCCATAGCTCATTACTCCATCTGACATTTGGAGCTTTTTGGGCTTTAGATGATTATTATAGGAGATTTTTTGAGGATTTTCCTTCTATTGATGCACTATTGACTAAAATTACCCAGAATAAGGTAAAATTCTTATGGTTAGACCTGTGTTGAAGAGCTATCAAGAATTGAAGGGCAAGTTCACCTCAACACCAGTATCAGCCTTGCCAGAATGATTAGAGGGGTTTTTAGTGCATTGTGATGCCTCAAAATTTTGTCTTAGGTATGTATTAATTTATATTTTAACTGTGATAGCTTATGCCTCCCGACAACTAAAGTATCATGAAAAGAATTACCAAACTCATCACAAATAGGTGGCAGTAGTGGTTTTTACTCTTAAGATTTATAGACATTATTTATGTGGCAAACATGTCTATGTATTCACCGACCACAAGACACTCCAATATGTTTTTAGCCAGAAAGATTTAAATCCCCATCAATAGTGGTAGGTGGAACTAAAAAAGAATAATGACATAATTGTGCTCTACCACCTGAGTAAAGCAAATTAATTGCCCATGCTCTAAGTACGTCTTCCATGGAAAGTGTAGCCCATGCTGCAACTGAGAAAAATGAGTCAACTAAGGATGTGTACCAATTGGCTTATTTAGGGGTTTGTTTGATTGATAGGGATGATATTGGGATGGTGATACAAAATAGTTAAGAGTATTCCCTACAATCATAGGTGAATGAAAAATAGTGTGATGACCTTACATTGAGGTATTTGATCAATATAGTCCATTTGTAGAGGGTGGAAGTTATCTCTAAAGGGAAGATAGATCACTTCATTATCAAGGTCATTTGTGTTCCCAATGTGGATTATTTGATAGGTAGAATGTTAGTCAATGATCATATATCCAAATGTTTGATCCATCCTAATTCAACTAAGATGTACCGCAACCTACAAAAAGTCTACAAATAGAATGATATGAAGAGAGACACAACAGATTTTGTAGATAAATATCCCAATTTTCACAAGTGAATGTTGAACATAAAAGGCCAAGGGGTATGCTTCAAGTTATTGGCATACCCATATGGAAGTGGGAGGTTTTCAATATGGTCTTCATTAAGGGGTTTTCTCGCCTATACATCAACAGGATTTGATTTGGGTCATTGGGGACCGGATGACTAAGTCGGCCAACTTTTTTCCAATAAAGACATCAACTACAAATGAAGATTATATTAAGTTATACACCCGTGAGTTAGTTAGGAAACATAGGGTTCCATTGTCTATTATTACAAATCAAGCGATTCAATTTACCTCATAGTTTTGGCATTCTTTTTAGAAAGGTATTAGCACAAAGGTGAAAAGAAGTACTGCTTTTCACCATCAAATAAATGTTCAGGCTGAGCGTACTATCCAAAATCTCAAATACATATTATGAGAACATGTGATTAACTTAAATGGAATTGGTATGACCCCCAACTTCTAATTGAGATTTCATATAGAAATAGTTACCACTCTAGCATTCAGATTACCTCACTCGATATGTTATATAGGAATAGATGTATTTATCCTCCATGTTGGTTTGAGGTTGATGTGGCTAAAATATTTGAGGCTAATTCCATTATTGAGGCAATGCTAAAGGTTTAATCAATTTTTAAGAGGTTCAAAACTACACAAAGCCATTAAAAATCATATAATAATGTTAGGAGAAGAGAGATAAAGTCTGGTGTGGGTGATTGGGTATTATTGAAGGTTTCACCGATGAAAGGGGTGGTGAGGTTTGTAAAGAAGGGAAACTTGGTCCTTGATATATTAGCCCTTAATAAAAATCTTAAGGGGTGTACGAGATGTGGCTTATGAACTAGACCTTCTAGATGAATTAGCAGCAGTCCATCCAGTTTTTTGTCTATCCATGTTGATAAAGTATACTGGAGACCCAACCTTGGCTATTCCCATAGAGAGAATTGGGGTGAAGGATAGTTTAACCTATGAAGATGTTTTGGTGGAGATCCTTTTTAATAAGTTTGAAGGCTAAGAGTAGAAGCGGACAAGATGGAAAAGTACACTCATCTCTTCCCATCAAATCCTACTCCATTGTGAGGTAAAAACCCCTCCCTAGTATTTACTCTATTCATGTCATTCGGTTGTTTGTGAATGTGTCAATTAATGATTTAGATATTATGAATTTATCTTTTAGAACTAAGTGATGAAACTGCAGCCCCTTCCTAAACTTTGAGCCGAGTTAGAATTCATTCTAAGATGAATGATTCCATTGGGGAGATATTGTAATATCCTCGAAACTAAAAATATCCATTAATGGTTTAAAAGGTATTTACGATCATAAGATAAGGTCATTTTATCTAGATAAGGGTGGGAAAATGATTCGAATATGTTAGGGGTCAAATAAAGGACGTCATGGACTGAGAAATTAGGCCCTACATTGCAAAGATTATTAGATTGGTCTACTAGATCGCCTGCGCTTTAGGCGGTGTAATGCACAAGTCATCTCTGTGCATTGGAAGGCATGGGGATAAGCCCCCTCCTATACGTTAGATTGCGCTGCACATCCAATACCTATGTACCTGTAATTTTTTAGTAGTTTTGTTTTCTAGGTTGAGGTTAGAATCGTCCTTTTACCCTACATTACTTCCCTAATCAATCCTAAAACATTTGAAAATGCATCATGGGGTACTTTTCAAATTCTTAATCTCAAAGAACTAAGAATTTAACTTTTCTCAAACTTTTCAAGGGTACATTTAAAATTCTGAATCTCCAAGCATTAAGAATCTAAATATTCTAAAAAAAATTCTCCAACGTTAGGTATATGGGGTTTAGGCAATGGTTTCATTTCATCATTGTGCCTGAGAATTATGTTTATATAATTGATTTTATAAAGTTGATAAATAGGGTTCATATCCACTTTACATGATTTTTAACTATTATGCTCCTTTATGAATTAAATTGCATGTTATTATAAGAATTCATGGTTTACTTATATTTTTACTCATATAGTTGATCATATGAATTGATTCTAGCATTATTGACATGAAATCCTATAATTTTGTCAATTTATATGATTTTTGTTTGATTTACTCAATTGACATGAAATTCAGGCGTATGATCATAGATCAATATGAAATTTACGTATTTACAAATGGATATGATTTGGAAACAGAAGCATGATTGGTTTTCAAACTCTTAAACACGTATGCTTATTTTACGGTGGATTTCATATATTATGAGCACTAGTATGGTTTTGGTATAAGTATTTAGTACTAAGGGACTGAGGGTTTTGTGAACCTAAATTCCCAAACAACATGCCATCATAGGTTAAGATAGAGTCCTCATCAGTTGAGAATGTTTGCATTCGAGGACGTCCTCAATAGTTGAGAATGCCTTAATCTACCCTAAATAGGCCCATGAGTGAATTCATGCCAATCATTGTTCTTTACCCATGGAAAGGTTTTGAATACCCTCCCAACAAAGGTTATATATTAGGCCCCATGCTTCTCGTATGGGTCATGTCAGTTGAAAGAATCTCTCTTCAAAATATTTGTTTTTGAAATTATGTGTAATAAGTTACTGACTTTACTTAGTTGTACTTTACTACTATGATTTATGAAACTTTAGTTTTCCGTTTCATTTATGAAATATGGTAAGTTTGCATACACTTTGCATACAAGTTTTTATTTAATGATGTATACTAGTTTTACTTATCACATGCACCCGCATATATTGTTACGGCCCAATTTACGAGTCATGATGGTACCACTCTATCTCGCCAGTAGGTAAGCTGAACCCTAGCCTGGAGCTATCCACAATGGGCTAACTTGGTGGAAATTCCCTAAAAGGGAAAAATAGGCAATTCAATACTTAAATAAGCAATGTAATAGAAATAGTCTAAAGGTAGCCATAACATAGAAAACCATCCCACGACCTGGCAAAGCCAGTACAAAAGATACTATAAATACAACACAAGTCTAAGATAATGAATACACTCCTACCTCAAAACTAAACACTAGATATAGAGAGATAGAAAGAAATAGGGAGACTCTGACTCCAAGAGCTCACCCTATCTCTAGAATCCAACATAACACGATGCTCAAATCAATGACATCAACTAGTACTCTGATATGCATCAAAATAATACAGAAGTGTAGTATAAGTACCAAAACCATGGGTACTCAATAGGAATCATCGGTCAACTAAATTAAATAAGGATATAAATATGATAGAATGGAAGATAACATAACTAAGTCAAGGTAGAAATAAAACTTAATCAACTTTAACATTGTTGTACATAAATAAGTAAATAACCAAAAATAACATATAATAAATAATGAAAAATATATTATTATAACTTCAAAATTGGCCCCCATAAGCCAATAAGTGCAGAAAATTAAGTAGCCCAACAAAAGTCCCCATAAGCCTTAAGGGTACACACAAAGATAGTATAACCTTAACCACAATCATTTACAGACTCTTAAGGTAAAGCCAACTGTATCCACATTATGCCAAATTACAATAAATTCCAGTTTTGGACTTACAATTGATATCCGTATCATTAACATCATCCTCCATAACCAACATCATAAGAACCAATATAATTGTAATCATAATACCAATATCGTGATTAATACCATAGAAATATCAAGACTGGAAATGATAGTTATATAATTATTATCATAATAATCTTCCAGACTTGAACCGAGTCTATATTCCATCATTGTCATTATAAATTTCAAGACTCAAATTGGTAAGTAAGTAACCAATATTATAATTAATATCTAAACTCAAATCGATTATCATTTGTTCAATATTAAAATCACTAGCCCAATCAAGAACATAATCACTAGCATAATCGATAAACCTCAACTCTTAGTATTCAACTCATCATCACCATCAAGTTCCAATGTTTCTCAATATTACCTCAATAAGAAAATTTCAAGACGTACAACAAGCCTACAAAAGGTTTTCAATAACTAACACCAATCTTAGCCTAAGGTGGGTAAAAGGCCCACTTCAAAATCCCTGAACCCACTACTAGGCAATTTCTACCCCTTACTAGGCTAAGGAATCTAAATCCTCGTTTAGATGTCAAACAACTCTTAAATAGACCTTTTATGGAAATTCTACTCATGAGTTAAGAAACTAAATCAAAGCTCCCAAATTATGGTTTTTGAATAGCCTAGAAGGTTCAACTAACCCAAATATTGCCATTTATATGCAAAATTTAAAAAGTGTGGGTTCTGGTTGAAGTTGGTCACCTTCTTTGGTCATCTGATTTTTTATGAAGGTATTCATATAGACCCTCAAAAAATTGATACTGGCAGCTGTTGTCTAAGCTCATTACTCCATCTAACATTTGGAGCTTTTTGGTCTTAGAATATTATTATAAGAAATTTGTTGAGGGTTTTCCTTATATTGATGCACCATTGACTAAACATACCCAGAAGAAGGTGAAGTTCTTATGGTCAGACCTGTGTTGAAGAGCTATCAGGAATTGAAGGGCAAGTTAACCTCAACACCATTATCGTCCTTGCCATAATGATTAGAGGGGTTTTTTGTGCAATGTGATGCCATAAAATTTTGTCTTAGGTATGTCTTGATGCAAAATTAAACGCTGATTGCTTATGCCTCCTGACAACTAAAGTATCATAAGAAGAATTACCAAACTCATAACCAATAGTTGACAGTAGTGGTTTTTACTTTTAAGATTTGTAGACATTATTTATGTGGAAAACATGTCTATGTATTCACCGACCATAAGACACTTCAATATGTTTTTAACCAAAAAGATTTAAATCCCCATCAATAGAGGTAGTTGGAACTAATAAAGGATTATGAAATGAATGTGCTCTACCACCTAAGTAAATCAAATTAATTGCCCATGCTATAAGTAGGTCTTCCATGGAAAGTGTAGCCTATGCTGCAACTAAGAAAAAAGAGTCAACTAAGGATGTGTACCAATTGGCTTATTTAAGGGTTTGTTTGATTGATAGCGATAATGTTGAAATAATGATACAAGATGGTTAAGAATATTCCTTGAAATCATAAGTGAATGAAAAATAGTGTGATGACCTAAAATTGAGGTATTTGATCAATGTAGTCCATCTGTAGAGGGTGAAAGTTATCTCCAAAGGTATGATAGTGCACTTCATGATCAAGGTCATTTCTGTGTTCCTACTATGGATGCTCTGAGAGGTTAAATATTAGTCGAGGCTCATATATCCAAATGTTTGATCCATTCTGGTTCAACTAAGATGTACCTCAACCTACAAGAAGTCTATAAATAGAATGATATGAAGAGGGACACAACAGATTTTGTAGATAAATGTCCCAATTGTTAACAAGTGAATGTTGAATATAAAAGACTAGTGGACGTGCTTCAGGATATTGGCATACCCATGTGGAAGTGGGAGGTTGTCAATATGGTATTTATTATGGGGCTTTCTCTCCTATGCATCAACACGATTTGATTTGGGTCATTAGGGATCGGATGACTAAGTCGGCCGACTTTATGCCAATAAAGACATCAGATACAAATGAAGATTATACTAAGTTATACACCCTTGGGTTATTTAGGAAACATGGGGTTCCATTTTCAATTATTTCAAATCGAGGGGATCAATTTACCTCATAGTTTTGGAAATCTTTTTAGAAAGGTATTGGCATGAAGGTGAAAAGAAGTACTGCTTTTCACCATTAAATAAATATATAGGCCGAGCGTACTATCCAAAATCTCAAATACATATTAAGAGAACATGTGATTGTCTTTAAATGGAATTGGTATAATCACCTACCTCTAATTGAGATTGTATATATCATTTGTTACCACTCTAGCATTTAGATATCCTAACTCGATGTGCTATATAGGCATAGATATATGTCTCCTCTATGTTGGTTTAAGGTTGATGTGGATAAATTGATTGAGTCTAATTCCATTATTAAGGCAATACAAAAGGTTTAATCAATTTGTGAGAGGTTAAAAACTACACAAAGCCATTAAAAATCATATGAAGATGTTAGGAGAAGAGAGCTAAAGTATGGTGTGGGTGATTAGATGTTATTGAAGGTTTCATCGATGAAAGGCGGTGGTGGAGTTTGTGAAGAAGGGAAACTTGGTCCTTGATATATTATCCCTTAATAAAATATTAAGGGGTGTTGAATGTGTGGCTTATAAACTAGACCTTCTATAAGAGTTAGCAGCAGTCCACACAGTTTTTCGTCTATCCATGTTGATGAAGTATATTGAGACCTAAATTTGGCTATGCCCATAGAGAGAATTGGGGCAAAGGATAGTTTGACCTCTGAGTATGTTCTAGTGTAGATCCTTTTTAATCAAGTTTGATGGCTAAGAGCAGAAGCGGACAAGATGGCAAAGTACACTCATCTCTTCCCATCAAATCCTACTCTATTGTGAGGTTACAACCCCTCCCTAGTATTTAATCTATTTATGTCATTAAGTTGTTTGTGAATGTGTCAATTAATGTTTGAGATAGTATGAATTCATCTTTTAAAACTAAGTGATGGGATTGCATCCCCTTCCTAAATTTTTAGCCGAGTTAGAATTCATTCAGAGATGAATGATCCTATTGGGGAGCTATTGTAACACCCTCAAAATTAAACATATCCATTAGGGGTTTAAAAGGTATTTAAGGTCATAAGATAAGGTCATTTTACCTAGATAAGGGTGGAAAAATAATTGAAATATGTTAGGGGTCGAATAAAGGACGTCATGTGCCGAGGAATTAGATCGCTTATGCTTTGGGTGGTGTGATGTAAAAGTCGTCTTTGTGCATTGGTAGGCATGGGTCCAAGGCCCCTCCCATGCATAAGGTTGCACTGCACACCTGACACCTATGTGCTTCTAATTTTTCAGTATTTTTCTTTTATAGGTTGTGGGTAGAATTGTCCTTTTACCTTGCATTACATCCCTAATCAATCCTAAAATACTTAAAAATGCACCATGGGGTACTTTTTAGATTCTTAATCTCCAAGCATTAAGAATTAAACTTTTCTTAAACTTATCTAGGGTACTTTTGAAATTCTCAATCTCCACACATTAAAAATCTAAATATTCTCAAAAATTTCTCCAACGTTAGGTATATGGGATTTGGGAAAGGGTTTCATTTCATCATTGTGCCTGAGAATTCTGTTTATATAATTTATTTTATATAGTTGATAAATAGGGTTCGTATCCACTTTTCATGCTTTTTAACTATTATGCTCCTTTATGAATTAAATTGCATGTTCTTATAAAAATTCATGGTTTACTTATGTTTTTACTCATATAGTTGATCATACGAATTATATTATAGCATTATTGACATGAAATTCTATAATTTTGTAAATTTATATGATTATTGTTTGATTTACTCACTTGACATGAAATTTAGGCGTATGATCTCAGATCAATATGAAATTCGCTTATTTATGAATAGATAAGATTTGGAAACAAAAGCAGTATTGGTTTTCAAACTCTTAAACCCATATGCTTCTTTTACGATGGATTTCATATATTATGAGCACTAGTATGGTTTTGGTATTAGTATTTAGCACTAAGGGACTGAGGGTTTTGTGAACCTAAATTCCCAAACAACATGCCATCGTAGGTTAAGGATGGACTCCTCATCAGTTGAGAATATTTACCTTCGAGGAAGTCCTCATTAGTTGAGAATGCCTTTCTCCACCCCAAATGGTCCATGAGTGAATTCATGCCAATCATCATTCTTTATCCATGGAAAGGTTTTTAATACCCTCCAAACGAAGGTTATATGTGTAAGACCCCATAAAATTTCTAAGCTTAATTCAGTCCTTTAAGCTTGTCAAGGGGGTCCCAGACTTAGAAAATTCTACCCTCCCAACAAATGTTAATAGGACCTTTCTCAGTTTCCACCCATTGGGACAACCCATCATAGCCCAACAGGTATACAGGGACTATCCAGTTATGATATCTCAGAAAGTCAGGACTTTAGGTTCTAGTAGTAATACCAGTATGTGTAGGAAATCCATAAGGAAAGATGATTCCCGACCCATTCCTACCTCATAGCAAAGTTTTGCACTTCAACCATCATGATACTTATGCATTCTTTACATTTTAGTCCCACAAATACAGCTTATATCCATGCGTAAATCATAGAATAGTGTGTGTTTAAAGTTCATAGTATTAGGAGTTTCAGCTCACCCAGTGTTACGAATTATGTCCCATAAACACATAAATTCCAGGCTCAGGTCATGCAGCACATGACTCATGCTCCACTCTTATTGATCAGCCAAACTTAGATTATGTCACGTAGACTCTCAGTTTAGATCCCTTGGTGAATCCTTAGTGTTGCTGCTCTATCCCTCAGGCCTCAGTTATAGAATCAGTTTAGTAATCAATATTCAGTAAAGGACTCAGATAGTCCTAAAGGACCATGGCTTTCGGTTATCAATTACTTAGCCATCAGAATTTAGTACTTCAGTACCAATCTAAACTTTGGTTATCAAAAACTATCATTCAATTTTAGTTACAGTCTTAGTTACGGTTACAGTCTCAATTACCATCTTAGCTACAATCTCAGTCCCAGTCCTAGCCCAGTAATCAGTTCAGTAACTCAGTTTAGTTTTATGATTTCCCGACCATAGCATATGGCCATCAGTTACTTAGTTATTAGTATTTCAGTACCCCATTTTATAGAATGTTTCAGAAATATGTTAGATGCCTAATCTTTCATTCTTAAGGTAATACAATTTTCACTCACTCATGCTCGATTACCTCATGTTACCCAGTCAGTCATTAACTTCTATGCATTATACTCTATAGTTTCAGTCTAGTTGTTTAGAATAAGTTCAGTTAAGTCTTGCAGACCCAGTATTCAGTTATCAGTCCTTCAGTTAATCAGATGAGCAGTATATTTAAGCAGTCGTGCTCAATACCCATGTGAATATTTTTGGTAGTCTCATGTGACATGTTGTACTAAGGTGGAGAGTATAGTTGAAAGAGTGTCAGAGATGTACTTCAGTTAAGTATAAGTTTTTAGTATGAGTTAGTTTAAGCGGCAAGTAATTCAGTTTAGTAGTCAGGCGAACAAGTTTGGATGGTATGGTTTCCCTTCGTTCCATCTAGTCGCACTATCTGGAGTCCAACGGATGTGATCATTCTAAGATGGACCAACCAGGTAGTTGCATACTCAGCTTAGTTCATGTATCATATCTTAGTTTCAGATCCCAGATATTCAGTCACAATCCAGTTCGTAGGTGCCTTGTGCATCGCCCTAGTTTTCCTTAGTATCTCAGTAAAATCAGTATTCTTCGAGGGACCTAGTGTCCCAAGGTGGAGATATACAATAATACTCAAAACATTTATGACATAAACATTTTACTCTCTCTCCTTGTATTGAATACAGTTAAGAGTAAGGGGTACTCATAAGTTTACCCTCAAACTCCGACCTCAGCCATAAGCCAGTATTCAAGGTTCTCAGTTCAAATAACGATATTCAATTTATATACCATATTTTAGGATCAGATATGCTCCTATTTTCCAATTCATGCATGCCCAGTAAGTGATCTTGGGTTCATCAGTATTTTTAGTTTAAGGCAACAGTCTTCCATGAATTCACTCAGTTCTATGTTCAGATTCCATTACAAACTTGGTATTCAGTTTTATGCTCATATTCCCACTATAAACTTAGTATCAATTACCATTGCATATTCATTCATATCTTCATGTGTCAGTTCAGTCATATATTCACGCCTCAGATATACATGCTCAGCTTGATAAATTCAGCTTACCAGAAATCCCAGTCATGCATTCATTGAGTCAGCTATTCATGCATTAGATATGCATGTTTAGTGTAATAGATTCATCTTATCAGACATGTTAGTCATGTACTCATGTTTTAGTTATACATGTTCAGTATGTACTTCAGCTTATTATTTCTCCCATCTCAGTCAGTCCTATTTGAGGATAAATGTTCCCAAGGGGGAGATATTGTATGACCCCATAAAATTCCTAAGCTTAATTCAGTCCTTTAAGCTTGTCAAGGAGGTCCCAGACTTAGAAAATTCTAGCTAAGATTCCAAACTTAGTTTATTTTTGGCCTTCAAAAGTTAGAAATCTCATTTCGCGACCTTGATGTTTGTTAATGATCAGTATTCTTGCTAATTCATGATCAGGAAGGTCAATAGGTGTTCTCAGATAAGTTTTGGATATTTCGAAACTCGTTTAGACCACGTTTGGTGTCCCAAAATAGTCGCCTATCGCGTTGGTTAACATTGTTGCAGGTTGCCAGAGCCAAAAGTACTGAGGTTTGACGCAATCATGGCATGACGCATCGAGTATCGCATCGGTGCCAATGACGTGCCGCATCGCTCAACGCGTCGGTGCCTCAGTTTTAGTCATTAAATGACCATGTCTGTAAGGTAATTAGGTTATTTTTCTCGACCTTCATCCCTCATAAACACGAAATTTAGCCCTCTTTTAGCTAAATACATTCCTTAATCCACAATTGTTTAAGAATAAGAAACCCTAGGTGATTAATTTCAAGCCAAGGATTTAAGTTTTCCTTCACCAATCTTCAAGAAATCATCCACCTAGGTATGTAAAATATTCATCCAAGGATCCCTTTCATCCTTGGAGTTCAAGAAACCATTTTTTAAAGCTTAAATAATGATGTTCATGTTGTGGATTGAAATTGTATCCATGTTGTTGATTTGTATAGTTTTCATGATGGAATATATATGTATCCCTTGATATTATGTTAGCATGTGGATTGAATTTCATGAAATTGAGTTGATTAAAGTAGCCAAGATATAATTGTTTAGTATTCATGCCCAAGCTTAAGTATATGCATCCCATGTGTTTGATAAAATGCCTAAGTGAGTAGAATTGTGTTTTATGACCCTTTATTGATATAAATGATGAACTTAGGCTACAACTAGATGTTCAAAATGACTCTCATGCTAAATATATGTCTTATAGTTGTTTGATGGGATGCTCATGAGACTAGAATTGTGAAATTATGATATGTATGAATGCATTCATATGCATGTACAAGATTATGAATATCACGTGCTTCATGAAATCCCCCAATGATTGTATTATAAATTGTAGCCTATGGTTATGTATTCAAAGAAGTTTCATATCTTGTTAGTTTCATGCTATCGAGTCCTAGGGGTACTTGTACCCGACAATTTATTTGTGTGCCTAGAGCCAACGTCATTTTTGAATATAGTCTCAGTCGAGCCATGATCCTTAGAATTCAGTCAGTCACATAACTCAGGAAAACTCAATAAATTCAGTATTAGTCCAATCCTTTACAGTATTCAGTAATCTCAGTCAGTTATCACATCTCAGTGGTATTCCGTCAGTCAATGAAACTTAGTGAAATCAGTCTAGTTTAGTCAGTAACACGATCAGTGACTGCTCAGCCAAGCCTAGTATGAACTAGGAAATCAGTTTAGTATCTATTCAGTTAGGAGTAAGATTCAGCACCGAGTGAACCCAGGGATGAGGGTTCACCTATCAGCCAGTAGAAGGTGTGATCCTAAGAAGCAATCATTGTATTCCAGAACTACGTAGCCAGTGTAGGTTGAGATGTACCCCTACGAGTCTTGGGATTATACATCTCATTTGATTTTTCCTACTAGGAGGGGTTGATGGAAGAGCTCCCTATCAGAGATGGTTAACTCACAGCTTGTCCTTAACCGTGGTACGGTACTAACACCCTTCCAGCTGGGATTACAGGTTGGACCCCCTACCAGTTTAGATTCAGGGCATGTCGGTTAGATGATTACTTCCTACAGTCTCAGCCTTAATCTCAGTAAAAGAACTCAGATAGTTCTTAAGATTTAAGACTGTCAGATACAGTCACTCAGTTTAGTATGGAACTTAGCTAGTTGCATCAGAATCAGGACTGTCAGACATAGTCACTCAGTTAACAGTGTATCAGTTATACGAAACTTATGTTATCAAAATTCAGACTCAATAGTCAATATTATCATGATTTATTTACAGTTACATATTCATGCGTGTATTCTCACGTTCATGTTATTTAGTCAGTTAGTATTATTCATGCATATGAACCCTATGCATTCAGCCTACCTCACTTTTCATACCAGTACATTCAGACATACTAACATATACTTTTCTTCTTTGCTATGGTGTTTTATACCATAGGTTCAGACGCTCAAGTTCCCAATCGCACTTAGTGTCAGATTCAGCAAGTAGTAGTAGATTTGCAGTGAGTCCTCATCATTTAAGGATAGAATGATTATTTCACTACTTCATTATTTTAGTTTTAGTAGACGGAGTTAGTTCGGACATGTCCCATCAACTCTACAATTTTCAGATAGTTTAGAGGCTTTCAGACTAGCATGTTCAGATAATTTATTTCAGTTTTGGTATTGATATACTGTATTTCCAAATGTTATGTTTTATCAGATATTTGAACCTTATGGCGTTTCATCCCTTTTATTCTACATTTATACAGTGCATTAAGCAGTACTCAGTTATAGATATCAGTTATGGGTTAGCTTGTGGTCCTTTGGGATTGCTATAACAGTGTAGCATTCTGGGTATCAAATTCGGGGCGTTACAACTTTTTATTAGAGCCTAAGGTTAAATAGAGTCCTAGGAAGTCTGAAAAGTCGCATCTAGTAGAGTCTTATGCATGGGTGTGTTGCACTCCACATTTATGTATAGGAGACTATTAGATATTTTAGGAACAGTTTCCTTTCTTTCAGTATTCATGTCGTGCTAGTAAGCATTAACTCAAATTTAACTCTCAGTCTAATCCATTTCTCCATTACATTTATAGAAGATGCCTTCCAAAAAAAGAAACGAAAATAAGTCAGCCCCTCAGCACGTTCAGGCAGATCCCCTGGATGAGCATGTCTCCTATGCAGAATTTAGGAATACATTTACTACTCTAGCCAAGTCAGTCACAGCTCAGAATGAATGGCCAACTACTTTTCTAGCCAACTCAGTGGCTAATACCGCTGCAGCTAGGATTCGGGACTTCACTCAAATGAATCCTTCCTATTCTCAGGTTCTAAATCCAAAGGGGATCCACAGGAGTTTCTCGACCAAGTTAAGAAAGTCACAAATATCATGAGAGTGACTTCCAGTGTGAGTACTGAGTTAGCCATTTATCAGCTACAAGATGTAGCTCATACGTGGTTTAAGCAGTGAAAGGTAGACAGGGCTATAGATGCAGAGCCCATAGAGTAGGAAGAGTTTTATACTTCCTTCTTAGACCGATTCTTTCCCCTAGAGTAGAAAGAAGACAAAGCGTTAGAGTTCATCAATCTTACTCAAGGTAGCATGAGCGTAAAAGAATATTCCCTCAAGTTTACTCAGCTAGCCCGGTATGCTCTCCATGTAGTCGCAGACAGTAGATCCAGAATGAGCAAGTTTGTATCTTGGATATCAGGTAGAGTGGTTAAGGACTGTAGGACTGCAATTTTGATTAAGGAGATAGACATATCTTGGCTTATGGTCTATGCTCAACAAACTGAAGACCAAAATCTTAAGAAGAAGGGGAGAGAGAATAAGAGAGCCAGAATAGGTAGCTCTAGTTTTTTTCAGTCAGGGTCACAGGGTGGTAATCATTCTCAGTATAGTCAGAAGTTTTTAGTCCCATTTCTATCCTCAGCTAGTGCTCAGTACCAAAGTTCAAAAATGACCGTAGGGATGGGGCGCCAAGCTCTAAATCCCAGGGTAGTGAGAGTAGGAGTTTTACTAATCCGCTTTGCAAAGAGTGTGGCAAGTATCATAAGGGGGTGTGTAGAGCCAAAAGTGATGTGTGTTTTTGATATGGTGAGTCAAGTCACAAGGTCTAAGAAAATCCTAAACCCGGCCCTCAAAGTTGTCACGGTTGTCCTTCAGCCCAGTCCGGTTGCCCGAATCAGCAGAGTGCAAATTCTAGCGTTATTAGTGCGTAAATGCCCAAACAGACTCTATACTCTTCAGTCCCAACAGAAGCAGGAAAATTCTCCTGATGTAGCCACTGGTATGTTACCGATCCCTCATTTATATGTTCACATTTCTTCAGATTCAGGAGCTTCTTTTTCTTTTGTAACTCTTTACATAGCAGTCAACTTTAAGGTCAGAATAAATGTTAATAGGACCTTTCTCAGTGTCCACCCATTGGGTCAGCCCATCATAGCCCAGCAGGTATATAGGGACAATCTGGTTATGATATCTCAAAAAGTCAAGCCTTCAGGTTCTAGCAGTAATACCAGTATGTGTAGGAAATCCATAAGGGAAGATGATTCCCGACCCATTCCTACCTCGGTACAAAGTTTTGTACTTTAACCATCATGATACTTATGCATGATTTACATTTTAGTCCCACGAATACAGCTTATATCCATGCGCTTTTCATAGAATATTGTGTGTTTTAAGTTCCTAGTATGAGGAGTTCCAGTTCACCCAGTGTTATGAATTATGTGCCATAAACACAAAAATTCCAAGCTCAGGTCATGCATCTCATGACTCATGCTCCACTCCTATTGATCATCCAAACTTAGATTATGTCATGTATACTCTCAGTTTAGATCCCTCGGTGAATCTATGGTAGTGATGCTCTATCCATAGGCCTCATGTAATACCCCAAAAAATCCAAACTAATATTAGAGCCATGTACCAAGCTCTGCATAGTAAATCATGGTTATTTTATAGTTTTATGAGTAGGCTATATGTATATTAAGGCTTCAAATAACTCCCAGCTATCAAACGAATCAAAATATTTCTCACCGATCGAATTCTTCAGAAAGATATTTCCATAGTTAGATTTAAATGAGCATATCTCTCATTATACTTGGTATTTTTGATCTCATGACCTATCAACATAGATATAATTGAATTAGCTTTTCAACGATACCAATTTCACCTAAATCTGATATCGAAGTAAAAGGTTATTCTTATTTTACTCCAGCATGTCAGGCGGGAAACAGTGTGACGACATTCGTGGTAGCTTACCACATTTGTCACGCCCTACCACGAAGGACATCAGCCTTAGGCAGAAATCAGCTCCTAAGTGACGACATTCATGGTATCTTACCACACTTGTGATGCCCTACCACGAAGGTCGTCAGCCTTAGGAAGAAACCAGCTCCTAAGTGACGACATTCGTGGTAGCTTACCACATTTGTGATGCCCTATCACAAAGGTCGTCAGCCCTAGGCAGTATCAAGATTCTGTATGATGACATTTTTGATGCCTTACCACATTTTTGATGCCTTGTCACAAATGTCATCAGCTATTATTTTCAGCAACTTGGAATTTATTTCATAAGGGTATTTTGGTCTTTTTCTTTCACTTCCCAGGACTTATAACCTTCAAGGAATGTTTTATATTCCATTCTCTTTAGTTAAAACATCTTAGAAAGCTCTCTCATACACTTTCAACCACAAGATTAGGGTTTCCTCTCAAGATCATCTCCTCAGGAACAAGAGCATTCTTTCCCAAAGGGGTTAAACCCTAGGCAAGAAAAATCAAGGGCAAGCCTAAGGAATTCTTCAAGAACCTTCAGAAATATTAGATCTCTATTAAGATTCAATCACTAAGGTATGCATAGTGTTCATCTATGGATCCAATTCATTCATAGAACTCAAGAACCATGTTTTAAATATTATTTTGTAAACTTTTTATGGTGATATGAGTATGTACATGTTGACGATTGTTGTTTAAGTTTCAATGTGATGTCTAAAGGTGTTTTCACGGAATATATATGTTTGTTAATTGAAAACCATGAACTTTAGGTGGTTTAATATGGTGCAAGTATGAAACTCACCTATGCCTTAAAGAAAGCATGCAAGGTGTTTGATAAAATGCTTAGGATGCTAGAAGTTCATGTTTGTATGGTTCTATGATGTCTAAATGACAAGTTCATTTTAGCTATATAGTTCAATATGAATTCCATGCTTTTTATGTGTTGCTATTGTGGTGGTATGAAGCATACAAGATAATGGAGATATACAATATGCACACGAAATATATCTAT
The DNA here is from genome assembly GCF_002878395.1 of Capsicum annuum. Classification (NCBI taxonomy): domain Eukaryota; kingdom Viridiplantae; phylum Streptophyta; class Magnoliopsida; order Solanales; family Solanaceae; genus Capsicum; species Capsicum annuum. Next base: position 100,026,234 of record NC_061115.1, on the reverse strand, counting down.
GCATTCCCTACAATGTTTAAGATGTTGAATAACTATATGAAATATGATACCCCCAACTTATGATATTATGAATTGTGGACTCAGATCTTGTGATCAAGTCATGTCATGTGTGTCAGTTTCCTTCTATCGAGTCCTGAGGGTATTCGTACCTAAAAAACATAGCTGTGTGCCTAGAGCCATTCATGTTGTCACGATATTCTCATTCAAGCTATAATCTATAGAACTCAGTCAGTCATGTGACTCAGGAAACCTCAGAAATCTCATGATCTCATTTAACTCTCAGATAATAGTACTAGTCCATCAGTCAATGAAAGTAAGTTAATCTGTCCATATACAATCAGTTGAATCATGTTTAGTCTCTTCAGATGAGAGTAAAAGTTAGCACTGAGTGAACCCAAGGATGGAGACTCATCTACCAGTTTTAGGGTGTGATTCTTAGCAGTCATCCTTATGTTCCAAACTACGTAGCCAGCGTAGGTTGAGACATCTTAGGCTGTTAGATTAGGCTTGATATGGTGGCTTAACCTGTCAGTTTAGGTTCCCACCGTTCTCACATTGAGTACCTGCCAGATAAGGGTCACTCACAACTGTCCTTACCATTGGCGCGGTATTAACACCCCTCCAGTTGGGGCAGAGATTGGACCACATCTTAGCCATAAGGTATACATGGGGAATGTCGTTAAACTAATACCTCCCTCAATTTCAGTAGCAGTCTCATTAAAAGAGCTTAGACAGTTTTTCAGAAACCAGTATACCAGGATTGTTAGATACGGCCAAATTCAGTTATAGCACGAAACTCAGAGAGTTCAACTAGATTCAGGGTTATCAGATACAGTCATCAATTTTATTATAACTATGGTTCAAGCCATGTATTAGCGTACAGATTTAACCATTATATACTCATGATCTTAGTTACTATGTATATTTTTTACGCTCTCACATTCATATCAGTCAGTCAGTTATCATTGTTCATACATGTAAACCCTTATGCATTAGCCTGCCTCACTCATATATTCAGTACTCTAGTTGTAGTGACGCATTTGCGCTATGGTGCTTTCTTTCATGTTACACCATAGGTTCAGAGATACGAGCTCCAGATCAGCAGTAGCATCCACCCACAGAGTTGCAGTATTCCTCATCCATTCAAGGGAGATATTATTTTATTTTATTTATTATTTTAGCTCAGTTTTGCTAGATGGAGTTAGTTGGAGACATGTTTCTTCAACTCCTTATTCAGACAATACTTAGAGGCTTTCAGATTCAGTATTCAGACTTATGTTCAGATTTGATTCAGTTTTATGTTGTTTTGGGTATCTTCCACCCATATGGATATTATATTTTTACAGATTCTTTATTCAGTTGAACCTTATGGCCTACATGTTTATGTTTCCCACATTATTATGCTATATATGTAGTGTACAGGTACAGATATCAGTCATGGGTTAGCTTGTGGTCCCTTGGGGTCATGAGCACCGTGTAGCATTCTGATTCAGAAAATCAAGGCATTATAAACTTGGTATTAGAGCCTAAGGTTCAATAGAGTCCTAGGAAGTCTGAAATCTGTATCTAGTAGAGTCTTGTACATGGGTGTGTTGAGCACCACATTTATAGACAGGAGACTATATGATCTTTTAGGAACATTTCTCTTTCTTCAGTATTCATGTCGTGCTAGTAAGCATAATTTCAAGTCAGTCTCTCAGTCTAACCCGCTCTTCTCTTATTTCAGAAACATGCATCCGAACTGAAGAAAACAGCTAGCTCCTCAGTCCAAAGATCCTTTGGGCGAACATGTTTCTTATGCGGAGTTTAGGACCGCATTTACCGATCTTTCTCAGTCTATAACTGCCCAGAATGAATGACTAATAGTAGTTCCGACCAACCCAGTGGCCAACTCAGCAGCAGCTAGGATTTGGGACTTCACCCGAATGAACCCTCCGTCCTTCTTTGGGTCTAAGCCAAACGAGGATCCTCAGGAATTTGTTGACCAAGTCTAGAAGGTCATTGATATCATAGGATCCACTTCTTCTCAAAGTGCCAAGTTGTCCGCATACTAATTACAAGATATCGCTCACACTTGGTACAAGCAGTGGTTAGCTGAAAGGTTAGAGGATACAGGTCCTATTGAGTGGGAAGAATTTGTCATGGCTTTCTTAGACAGATTTTTTCCCCAAGATCTGAGAGAGTCCAAATTTCTTGAGTTCATCAATCTCAAGCAAGGAAATATGACAGTTAGAGAGTATTCTCTTAGAATTACTCAGCTAGCTAGATATGCCCTTCATATAGTTGCAGACAATAGGGCTAAGATAATCAAGTTCATGTCAGGGGCGAATGATAGTGTGGTAAATGAGTGTAGGTCTACGATGTTGAATAGTGATATGACTTTAGCCAGGCTTATGAACCACGCTCAAAAGATAGAGAAGCAGAAGGTTAAGACTAGGGAAAGGCAGAACAAGAGAGCAAGAGCAGGCAGTTTCAGTTTTGCTCAGCCCAAATTAGAGGGAGAAAATCATTCGTAGTTTCGTCCTAAGTCAGCAGTTCCATACCCTTTCTCCGCTAGTGCCCCAGTACCAAAGTTCAAGGACGGCAGCAGAGATAGAGCACTAGTCTCAATCTCAGGGCAGTGTTAGCAGTGCCCGAACAAACCCCCTTTGTCAGACTTGTGGTAAGAACCACAAGGGTATTTACAGAGCCGGTAGTGATGTCTATTTTGGTTTTGGTAAGCCAGGCCACAGTATTAGGGAGTGTCCTCAGCCATACCCTCAATGTCAGCAAAATCGTTCCACAAAATCGTTTAATTTTTTCTCCCCTCTCAAGCAATCATCATTCGAGGACGAATTTTTCCAAGGGGTAGATATTGTAATACCCCAAATAATCCAAACCAATATTAGAGCCATGTACCAAGCTCATGCATAGTACCTCATGGTTATTTTATAGTTTTATGAGTAGGTTAGATGTATATTAAAGCTTCAAATAACTCCCATCTAACAGACGAATTAAAACATTCCTCACCGATCAAATTCTTGAGAAAGATATTGCCATTGTCAGATTCAAATAAGAATATCTCTCATTATACTTAGAATTTTTGAGCTCATAACTTATAAATATATATATAATTGAATTATATTTCCAAAGATACCAATTTTGCCTAAATTTGATATCGGAGCAAAGTGTTATTCCTATTTTACTCCAGCATGTCAGGCAGAAAATAGTGTGACGACATTCGTGGTAGCTTACCACATTTGTGATGCCCTACCACGAAGGTCGTCAGCCTTAGAAAGAAACCAGATCATAAGTGATGACATTCGTGGTAGCTTAACACACTTGTGACGCCCTACCACAAAGGTCGTCAGCCTTAGGTAGAAACCAGCTCCTAAGTGACGATATTCGTGGCAGCTTACCACATTTGTGACGCCCTATCACGAAGGTTGTTATCCTTAGGTAGTATCCAGCTTCTTTGTGATGACATTTTTGATGGATTACCACATTTTTGATGCCATTCACAAATGTCGTCATCCTTAGGTAGAGTCCAGCTTCTATGTGATGACATTTTTGACGGCTTACCACATTTTTGATGCCTTGTCACAAATGTCATCACCTATTATTTTCAGCAACTGGGAATTTATTTCATAAGGGTATTTTGGTCTTTTTCTTTCACTTCCCAGGACTTATAACCCTCAAGAAATGTATTATCTTCCATTCTCTTTAGTTAAAATATCTCAAAAAGCTCTCTCATATACTTTCAACCATAATATTAGGGTTTCCTCTCAAGATCATCTCCTCAGGAACAAGACCATTCTTTCCAAAAGGGGTTAAACCCTAGTCAAGAAAAATCAAGGGCAAGCCTATGGAATTCTTCAAGAACCTTCAGAAACATTAAATCTCTTTCAAGAGTCAATCATTAAAGTATGCCTAGTGTTCATCTATGGATCTCATCCGTTCATAGAGCTCAAGAACCATGTTTTAAATATTATTTTGTAAACTTTTTGTGGTGATATGAGTATGTACATGTTGACGATTGTTGTTTAAGTTTCAATGTGATGTCTAAACGAGTTTTCATGGAATATATATGTTTGTTAATTGAAAACCATGAACTTTAGGTGGTTTAATATGGTGCAAGTATGAAACTCACCTGTGCCTTAAAGAATGCATGCAAGGTGTTTGATAAAATGCTTAGGATGCTAGATGTTCATGTTTGTATGGTTCTATGATGTCTAAATGACAAGTTCATGTTAGGTATATACTTCAATATGAATTCCATGCCTTTCATGTATTGCTATTATGGTGGTATGAAGCATGCAAGATAATGGAGATATACAATATGCACACGAAATATATCCATGCATTCTCTACAATGTTTAAGATGTTGAATAAATATATAAAATATGATACCCCCTATTTATGATATTATGAATTGTGGACTCAAATGTAGTGATCAAGTCATGTCATGTGTGTTAGTTTCCTACAATCGAGTCCTGGGGGTATTCGTACCCAAAAAACATAGTTGTGTGCCTAGAGCCATGTCATGTTGTCATGATAATCTCAATCAAACTATAATCTATAGAACTCAATCAGTCATGTGACTTAGGAAACCTCAGAAATCTCATGATCTCATTTAACTCTCAGATAATAGTACTACTCCGTCAGTCAATGGAAGTCAGTTAATTTGTCCATGTACAGTCAGTTAAATCATGTTTAGTCTCTTCAGATGGGAGTAGATGTTAGCACCAAGTGAAGCCAAGGATAGAGACTCATCTACCAGTTTTAGGGTATGATTCTTAGCAGTCATCCTTGTGTTCCAGAACTACGTAGCCACCGTAGGTTGATACATCTTAGCTGGTAAAATTAGGGTTGATAAGGTGGCTTAACCTATCAGTTTAGGGTCCTACCATTCAAAACCTTGTGTACCTTCTAGATAAGAGTCACTCACAACTGTCCTTACTAGTGGCGCGGTATTGACTCCCCTCCAGTTAGGACAAAGATTGGACTCCAGCTTAGCCATAATGGTATACATAGGGCATATTGGTTAAACAACTACCTTCCACAATTTCAGTATCAGTCTCAGTAAAAGAACTTAGACAGTTCTTCAGATACCAGTATACCAGGACTATTAGATACGGTCAAATTCAGTTATAGCATGAAACTTAGAGAGTTCAACCAGATTTGGGGCTGTCAGATACAGTCATCAATGTTATTAGAACTACAATTCCAGCTATGTAACAGATTTAACCATTATGTACTCACGATCTTAGTTACTATGTATATATATTTTAGCTCTCACGTTCATATCAGTCACTCAGTTAGCATTGTTCATGCATGTAAACCCTTATGTATTAGCCTGCCTCACTCGTATACTCAGTACTCCAGTTGTACTGACGCATTTGCGCTATGGTGATTTCTTTCATGTTATACCAGAGGTTCAGAGATACGAGCTCCATATCAGCAGTAGCATCCAGCCGCAGGGTTACAGTGAGTCCTCATCCATTCGAGGGTGATATTATTTTATTTATTTATTATTTCATCTCAGTTTTGCTAGACGGAGTTAGTTGGAGACATGTTTCTTCAGCTCCTTATTCAGACAGTACTTAGAGGCTTTCAGATTTAGTATTTAGATTTATGTTCAGATTTGATTTAGTTTTTAGCTGTTTTGGGTATCTTCCAGTCATATGGATATTATGTTTTGACAGATTCTTTATTCAGTTGAACCTTATGGCCTACATGTTCATGTTTTTCACATTATTACATTATATATGTACTGTATAGGTACAGATATTAGTCATGGGTTAGCTTGTGGTCCCTCGGGGTCATGAGCACCGTGTAGCATTCCAATTTAGAAAATTAGGGCATTACAAACTTGGTATCAGAGCCTAAGGCTCAATAAAATCCTAGGAAGTCTGAAATCCGCATCTAGTAGAGTCTTGTACATGGGTGTGTTGCACGCCACATTTATAGACAGGAGGCTATATGATGTTTTAGGAATAGTTCCCTTTCTTCGGTATTCATTTCGTGCTAGTAATCATAATTTCAAGTCATTCTCTCAGTCTAATCTGCTCTTCTCTTATTTCATAAATATACATCCAAATAGAAGAAATCAGCTGGCTTCTCAGCCCGAAGATCCTTTGGGCAAACATGTTTCTCATGTGGAGTTCAGGGCCGCATTTACCGCTTTTGCTCAGTCTGTATCTACCCAGAATGAATGACCAGTAGTCATTCCGAACAACCCAGTGGCCAATTTAGCAGCAGCTAGGATTCAGGATTTCACCGAATAAACCCTCCGTCCTTCTTTGGGTCTAAGCCAGACGAGGATCCTCAGGAATTCATTGACCAAGTCCAGAAGGTCATTAATATCATGGGAGTCACTTCTTCTCAGAGTGGCGAGTTGTCCGCATACCAATTGCAGGATATCGCTCATACTTGGTACAAGCAGTGGTTAGCAAAAAGGTTAGAGGATGCAGGTCCTGTTGAGTGGGAAGAATTTGTCACAGCTTTCTTAGACAGATTCTTTCCCCAAGATCTAATTCAGTCCAAAGTTCTTGAGTTCATCAATCTCAGGCAGGAAAATATGACAGTTAGAGAGTATTCTCTTAGAATTACTCAGCTAACTAGATATACCCCTCATGTAGTTGCAGACAATAGGGCTAAGATGAGCAAGTTTGTGCCAGGGGTGAATGATAGCATGGTAAATGAGTGTAGGTTTGTGATGCTGAATAGTGATATAACTTTAGCTAGGCTCATGAACCACGCTCAACAGATAGAGGAGCAGAAGGTTAAGACTAGGGAGAGGCAGAAAAAAAGAGCAAGAGCAGGCAGTTTCAGTTTTGCTCAGCCCAAATCAAAGGGAGGAAATCATTTATAGTTTCGTCCTAAGTCAGCATTTCCATCCCCTTCTTCCGCTAGTTCCCTAGTGCAAAATTTTAGGGACGGAAATAAAGACAGAGCACCAGGCTCTAAATCTTAGGGCAGTGTTAGTAGTGCCTGAACAAACCCCCTTTGTCAGACTTGTGGTAAGAACCACAAGGGTATTTGCAGAGCTGGTAGTGATTTCTATTTTAGTTGTGGTAAGCCAGGCCACAGGATTAGGGAGTATCCTCATCCAGGCCCTCAGGGTCAGCAGAATTATTCCACAGCCCATTCTAGTCGCCCGAACCAGCAGGGTGCCACTTCCAATGCTACTAGACAATGCCCAAATAGACTCTATGCTCTTCGAGCCCGACAGGATTAGAAAATTCTCCTGATATAGTTAATGGTATGTTACAGATTTTCCATGTTCATGTTTATGCTTTACTAGACCCAGGTGTATCCTTGTCTTTTGTCACTCCATACATAGCAGGCAATTTTGGAATCAGTCCTGAAATGTTAGTAGAGCGCTTTTTAGTCTCTACCCCAGTGGGTAAAACTATCATAGCTCGGCAGGTATACAAGAACTGCTCGATTATAATATTTTAAAAATGAACATCAGCAGATTTAGTCGAGTTAGAGATGACTGATTTTGATGTCATTCTTGGCATGGAATAGCTTCATTCCTACTATGCCATAGTCAACTTTAGAAATAGGATAGTTCAGTTTTAGTTCCCGAATGAGCCCATCCTAGAGTGGAATGGTAGTGCACTTTATCTTTTAGGGGTCATCTTGTTTCCTACCTTCGGGCAAGGAAAATAATTTCTAAGGGGTGTGTGTATCATCTCATGCATGTTAAGGATTCCAGTTCCAAATCTCCCAATCTCGAATCAGTCCCAGTGGTTAATGAATATTCAGACGTCTTTCCCAAAGATCTTCCAGGCATTCCTCCCGAAAGGAAAATAGACTTCGGCATAGACCTTCTCCCAGATACTCAGCCTATTTCTATTTTACCATATCGAATGGCACAAGAAGAACTAAAGGAATTAAAATATCAATTGAAGGATCTCTTAGATAAGATATTCATCAGGCCCATTGCATCCCCATGGGGTGCACCAGTCTTATTCGTGCACAAGAATTGATTACCATCATCTCAACAAAGTCATGGTCATGAACAGGTATCCGCTGCCTAGGATAGACAACTTGTTTGACCAACTTCAGGGTGCCAGTTATTTCTCCAAGATAGACCTCAGATCAGGATATCATTAACTCAGAGTTAGAGAATGTGACATTATGAAGATAGTTTTTCGTACTCGGTATGGTCACTTTGAATTTCTAGTCATGTCCTTTGTTCTTACCAGTGCCCCTACAGCTTTCATGGACTTGATGAATCGGGTGTTCAATCAGTACTTAGACACATTCATCATAGTCTTCATAGATAATATTCTGGTCTATTCTCGCACAAAGCGTGATCATTCAAACCATCTCATAATTGTTCTTCAAACTCTCAGGGATCACCAGTTGTTTTCCAATTTCAATAATTGTGAATTTTGGCTAAGATCAGTAGCATTCCTTGGCCATATTATTTCTGGTGATGGCATTAGAGTAGACCCTCAGAAAACTGAAGCGGCAAAAAACTGGCCTCGCCTTGTCTCTCCATCAGATATCAGGAGTTTCTTGGGTTTGGCTAGCTATTACCAATGGTTTCTCGAGGGATTTTCTTCTATTGCATCTCCTATGTACAGATTGACTCAGAAGAAGGTCAAGTTTTAGTTGTCAGAACCTTGCAATAAGCATTTTTAGGAGTTGAAGACTCGACTCACCTCAACTCTAATTTTAATACTTCCTAATAGTTCCGATGGATTCATAGTATATTGTGATGCATCCAGAGTAGGTTTAGGTTGGGTCCTCATACAGAAAGGTAGAGTCATAGCCTACATCTCTGAATAGTTAAAGCCCCATAAGAAGAATTATCCTACTCATGACCTTGACTTAGCAGTAGTTGTCTTTGCCTTAAGGATTTGGAGGCATTATCTGTACGGTGTTCATGTAGACGTCTTTACAGATCATAAGAGCCTTCAGTATGTCTTTTCCCAAAAAGATCTCAATCTTTATCAGATAAGGTGGTTAGATCTCTTGAGAGATTATGACATGAGTGTCTTTTATCATCCTGGAAGGCCAATATAGTGGCCGACGCACTCAGTAGACTGTCCATGAGTAGTGTTTCCCATGTTGAGGATGGTAAGAAGAAATTAGCTCAGGAGATTCATCAGCTTGCCAGACTAGGCATTCGCTTAGTCGACTCTTCAGAGGGTGGTGTATGTGTTCAAAGTAGTTCAAAGTCATCTCTAGTTTTTGAGGTGAAAGAGAAGTAAGACAGGGAGCCTAGCCATGTTAAGATAAAAGAGTCAGTTCAGAGTCAAGAAGTAGAGGTTTTCTCCCAAGGGGGAGATGGTGTTCTTCATTTTCAGGGTCGTCTATGTGTTTCCAGTATAGATGACTTGAGGCGGCAAATTCTTATAGAAGTGTACGGTGCATGATACTCTATTCATCCAGGGTTCACCAAGATGTACCATAACTTGCGGAAGATCTATTGGTGGAATGGGATGAAGAGGGACATCGCAGAGTTTGTGGCTAAGTGTTCTACATGTCAGTAGGTTAATATAGATCATAATAAACCTAGTGGTTCCATGCAAGAGTTCACTATTCCTACTTGGAAGTGGAAAGAAGTGAACATGGACTTTGTGATGGGTTTACCTAGAACACGTCATCAGCATAATTTAGTTTGGGTTATTGTAGATAGAATGACCAAGTCAGCTCATTTCCTTCTAGTTTGTACCTCTTACTCAATCAAGGATTATACCAAACTCTATATTAGGGATTTGGTCAGATTACACGGTGTTCCACTATCTATCATCTCAGACAGAGGTACCCAGTTCACCTCTCACCTTTGGAAAGCCTTCCAAAAGGGTCTTGGTACCCAAGTTCATCTCAGTACAACGTTTCATCCTCAGATAGAAGGTCAAGTAGAAAGGACCATTTAGACTCTAGAAGATATGCTAAGGGCATGTACAATTGATTGGAAGGGAAGATGGGATGACCACTTGCCTTTGATTGAGTTTTCATACAACAACAGCTCTCACTCCAGTATTTAGATGGCTCCATTCGAAGCTCTCTATGGTAGGAGATGTAGGTCTCCGATTAGTTGGTTTGAAGTTAGTGAGACCGTAGTCATAGGGCCTGACTTAGTATTCGGTGCCTTAGATAAAGTTCAGTTGATCAGAGAAAGACTCCGGGCTACTCCGAGCCGACAGAAGTCTTATATGGATGTTCGTAGAAAGGATCTCAAATTCAAGGTCGATGACTATGTCTATCTCAAGATCTCTCCCATGAAGGGAGTGAAGAGATTCGGCAAAAAGGGAAAGCTCAATCCCCGATATGTTGGTCCCTTCAGGATTCTCAGTCACTTCGGCAAGGTAGCCTATAAGCTCGAATTGCCTTTAGATCTAGCCTCAGTTCATCCAGTCTTCCATGTCTCTTTGCTCAAGAAGTGCATAGGTGACCCAGCAGTTGTATTCCCTATACAGAGTGTTGACATTTAGAATAGCATCTCTTATGAAGAGATTCCAGTCAAAATCCTCGACTATCAGACTCGTAGGCTGAGTAACAAAGAAGTCCCTCTAGTTAAGGTTCTTTGACGGAATCAGTCCATAGAGGGAGCTACTTGGGAAGCAGAAGCAGACATGCAAACCAAGTACCCTCATATCTTATCCGCTAATTAAGGCTTAGCTCGAGGCAACCATTTTCCTTAATCTTATTCAGTTACATGTTATCATTCCTGTATAAAATTGGTATCAAGTATCAGTGCATAATGTATCATACATTCATGAGTTCAGCTTATCAGTTATGCATCACATATGCATGTTCAGTTGAGATATATTTAGTTTAAAATTCAATTCAGTCCTAAAATCATGTGCCAGTTGAGCATGATTAGTGTATGCATCATTTAATTTTTTCTCCCCTCTCAAGAAGTCATCATTTGAGGATGAATCTTTCCAAGAGAGAGATATTGTAATACCCCAAAAAATCCAAACCAATATTACAACCATGTATCAAGCTAATGCATAGTACATCATGGTTATTTTATAGTTTTATGAGTAGGTTAGACGTATATTAAGGCTTCAAATAACACCCATCTATCAGACGAATCAAAACATTCCTCACCGATTGAAATCTTGAGAAAGATATTGCCATAGTCAGATTCAAACAAGAATATCTCTCATTATACTTGGAATTTTTGAGCTCATGACCTATAAACATATATATAATTGAATTATCTTTCCAAATATACCAATTTTTCCTAAATCCGATATTGGAGCAAAGAGTTATTCCTATTTTACTCCAACATGTCACGCTGGAAACAGTGTGACGACATTCGTGGTAGCTTACCATATTTGTGACGCCCTACCAGGAAGGTCGCCAGGCTTAGGCAGAAACCAAATCCTAAGTGACGACATTCGTGGTAGCTTACCACATTTATGACGCCCTACCACGAAGGTCGTTAGCCTTAGGCAGAAACCAGCTCCTAAGTGACGACATTCGTGGTAAGTTACCACATTTATGATGCCCTATCACGAAGGTCATCAGACCTTAGCAGTATCCAGCGTCTGTGTGATGACATTTTTGATGGATTACCATATTTTTGAATCCATGTCACAAATGAAATTAGCCTTAGGAAGAGTCCAGCTTCTGTATGACAATATTTTTTACGGCTTACCACATTTTTGACGCTTTGTCACAAATGTCGTCACCTATTATTTTCAGCAACTAGGAATTTATTTCATAAGGTGATTTTGGTCTTTTCCCTTCACTTCCCATGACTTATAACCCTCAAGGAATGTATTATCTTCCATTCTCTTTAGTTAAAACATCTCAAAAAGCTCTCTCATACACTTTCAACCACAAAATTAGGGTTTCCTCTCAAGATCATCTCCTCAGGAACAAGAGCATTCTTTCCCAAAGGGGTTAAACCCTAGTCAAGAAAAATCAAGGGTAAGCCTAAGGAATTCTTCAAGAACCTTCAGAAATATTAGATCTCTTTCAAGATTCAATCACTAAGGTATGCATAGTGTTCATCTATGGATCCAATCCGTTCATAGAACTCAAGAACCATGTTTTAAATATTATTTTGTAAACTTTTTATGGTGATATGAGTATGTACATGTTGATGATTGCTGTTTAAGTTTCAATGTGATGTCTAAAGGTTTTTTTGATGAAATATATATGTTTGTTAATTGAAAACCATGAACTTTAGGTGGTTTAATATGGTGCAAGTATGAAACTTACCTATACCTTAAATAATGCATGCAAGGTTTTTGATAAAATAATTAGGATTCTAGAAGTTCATGTTTGTATGGTTCTATGATGTCTAAATGACAAGATCATGTTAGCTATATACTTAAATATGAATTCCATGCTTTTCATGTATTGCTATTGTGGTGGTATGAAGCATGCAAGATAATGGAGATATACAATATGCACACGAAATATATCCATGCATTCCCTACAATGTTTAATATGTTGAATAACTATATGAAATATGATACCCCCTACTTATGATATTATGTATTATGGACTCAAATCTTATGATCAAGTCATGTCATGTGTGTCAGTTTCCTTATATCGAGTCCTGGGGGTATTCGTACCCAAAAACAATAGTTGTGTGCTTAGAGCCATGTCATGTTGTCACGATAATCTCATTCAAGCTATAATCTATAGAACTCAGTCAATCATGTGACTCAGGAAACCTCAGAAAACTCATGATCTCATTTAACTCTCAAATAATAGTATAACTCCGTCAGTCAATGGAAGTCAGCTAATCTGTCCATGTACAGTCAGTTGAATCATGTTTAGTCTCTTCAGATAGGAGTACAAGTTAGCACCGAGTGAACCCAAGGATGGAAACTCACCTACCAGTCTTAGGATATGATTCTTAGTTGTCATCCTTATGTTCCAGAACTACGTATCCAGCATAGGTTGAGACATCTTAGCCGGTCATATTAGGGTTGATGTGGTGGCTTAGCCTATCAGTTTAGGGTACCACCATTCTCACCTTAAGTACCTGCCAGATAAGGGTCACTCACAACTCTCTTTACCAGTGGCGCGGTATTAACAACCCTCCAGTTAGGGCAGAGATTGGACCCCAGCTTAGCCATAATGGTATACATGGGGCATTTCGGTTAAACAACTACCTCCCATAGTTCCAGTATCAGTCTCAGTAAAAGAACTCAGACAGTTCTTCAAATACCAATATACCAAGACTGTTAGTTATGGTTGAATTCAGTTATAGCACGAAACTCAAAAAGTTCAACCAGATTCAGGGCTATCAAATATAGTCATCAATGTTATTATAACTACGGTTCCAGCCATGTATTAGCGTACAAATTTAACCACTATGTACTCACGATCTTAGTTACTATGTATGTAGGTTTACGCTCGTATGTTCATATCAGTCAGTCATTTATCATTGTTCATGCATGTAAACCCTTATGTATTAGCCTACCTCACTCGTATGATCAGTACTCCATTTGTACTGACGTATTTATGCTAGGTACTTTCTTTCATGTTACACCATAGGTTCAGAGATACGAGCTCCAAATAAGTAGTAGCATCCAGCCGCAGAGTTGCAGTGAGTCCTTATCCATTCGAGGGTGATATTATTTTGTTTCATTTATTATTTCCACTTATTTTTACTAGAAGGAGTTAGTTAGAGACATGTTCCTTCAACTCCTTATTCAGACAGTACTTAGAGGATTTCAGATTCAGTGTTCAGACTTATGTTCAGATTTGATTAAGTTTTCAGCTATTTTAAGTATCTTCCACCCATATCGATATTATGTTTTGACAGATTCTTTATTCAGTAGAAACTTATGGCCTACATGTTCATGTTTTTTGGATTATTACATTATATATGCAGTGTATAGGTACATATATCAGTCATGGGTTAGCTTGTGGTCCCTTAGTGTCATGAACACCGTGTAGCATTCCAATTTTGAAAATCGGGCGTTACACCTCAGTTACATTATCAATTCAGTAATCAATATTCAGTAAAGGACTCAGATATTCCTACAGGACTATGGCTTTCAGTTATCAATTACTTAGCCATCGGAATGCAATACTTTAGTACCAGTCTAAACCTCAGTTATCAGAAACTATCATTCAGTTTTAGTTACAGTCTTAGTTATGGTTACAGTCTCAATTACTATCTTAGCAACAATCTCAGTCCCAGTCCTTGCCCAGTAATCAGTTTAGTAACTCAATTTAGTTTTAGGATTTCCCAACCATAGCATATGGCCATCAGTTACATAGTTATTAGTATTTTAGTGCCCTAGTTTACAGAGTGTTTCCAAAACATGTTAGATTCCTGATCTTGCATTCTTAAGGTAATACTGTTTTCACTCACTAATGCTCAATTACCTTATGTTACCCAGTCAGTCATTACCTTCTACGCATTATACTCTATAGTATCGGTCTAGTTGTTCAGACTAAGTTCAGTTAAGTCTTTCAGACCTAGTATTCATTTATCAATCCTTTAGTTAATTAGATGAGCAGTATATTTATGCAGTCATGCTCAAACCCATATGAATATTTTCAGTAGTCTCGAGTGGCATATTGTACTAAGGTGGAGAATATAGTTGAAAGAGTATCGCAGAAGTACTTTAGTTATGTATAAGTTTTATTATGAGTTAGTTTAAGAAGCCAGTAATTTAGTTTAGCAGTCAGGCGAACAAGTTCATATGGTGTGGTTTCCCTTCGTTCTATCTAGTCACACTATTCGAAGTCCCACAAATGTGATCATTATAATATGGACCAACCAGATTGTTGTGTGCTCAGAATAGTTCATGTATCACATCTTAGTTTCAGATCCCAGATATTCAGTCACAATCCAGTTTATAGGTTCCTTGTACATCACCCTAGTTTTCCTCAGTATCTCAGCAAAATCAGTATTCTTCGAGGGACCTAGTTTCCCAAGAGGGAGATACACTATAATCCCCTAAACTTTTATGACATAAACATACACACTCTCTCTTTTCATAATAAATATAGTTAGGATTAAAGGGTACTCATAAGTTGACCCTTAAACTCCGACCTCAGCCGCAAGCAATGTTATCAAGGTGTTTAGTTCAGATCATGATATTCAATTTATATGCCACGTTTTAGGCTCAAATATTTTCCCATTTTCCAATTCATGTATGCCCAGTAAGTGATCTTGGGTTCATCACTCTTTTTGGTTTAAGGTAACAGTCTTCCATGAATTCACTCAGTTCCATGTTCAGATTTCATTACAAACTTGGTATTCAGTTTCATGCTCAAAATCCCATTATAAACTTGGTATCAATTGCCATTGCATATTCAGTCATATGTTCATGTGTTAGTTCAGTCATGTATTCACACATCAGATATACATGCTCAGCTTGATAAATTTAGCTTACCAGTAATCCAAGTCATGCATTTATTTAGTCAGCTATTAATGCATCAGATATGCATGTTTAGTGTAATACATTCAACTTATCAGTCATGTCAGTCATGTACTCATGTTTTAGTTGTTCATGTTCAGTAAGTACTTCAGCTTATCATTTCTCCCATCTCAGTCAGTCCCATTCAAGGATGAATATTCCCAAGAGGGAGATATTGTAATACCCCACAAAATTTCTAAGCTTATTTCAGTCCTTTAAGCTTGTCAAGGTGATCCCAGACGTAGATAATTATAGCTAAGTTACCAGACTTAGTTTATTTTTGGCCTTCAAAAGTTGGAAATCTCATTTCGCAACCTTAATGTCCTTTAATGGTTGGTATTTTTGCTAATTCATGATCAAGGAGGTCAATAGGTGTTTCCGAACAAGTTTTGGATTTTTTGGACCTCGTTTAGACCACATTTGGTTTCCCAAAATAGTAGACCAACGCGATCTTGGGCCTGCCCGATGCCTATCACATTGATTAACATTGTTGAAGGTTGCCAGAGCCAAAAGTACTAAGGATTGGTGCGATCATAGCATGAAGCATCGAATATTATCGATTCCATTGACGCACCGCATCGCTTAATGCGTCGGTGCCCAATTTTAGACATTTAAGGACCGTATCCTTAAGGGTAATTAGGTTATTTTCCTCGACCTTCAGCCCTCATAAACACGAAATTTATCCCTCTTTTGTCTTAATACATTCCTTATTCCATAATTTCTCAAGAACAAGAAACCCTAGGTGATTAATTTCAAGCCAAGGATTCAAGCTTTCCTCCATCAAACTTCAAGAAATCATCCTCCTAGGTATGTAAAGTGTTCATCCAAGGATTTCTTTCATCCTTAGAGTTGAAGAAACCATTTTTTTAAAACTTAAATAATGATGTTCATGTTGTTGTTTGAAATTGTATACATGTTGTTGATTTGTATGGTTTCCATGATGGAATATTTATGTATCCCTTTATATTATGTTAGCATGTGGATTCAATTTCATGAAATTGAGTTGATTAAAGTAGCCAAGATGTAATTGTTTAGTGTTCATGCCCAAGCCTAAGTATATGCATCCCATGTGTTTGATAAAATGTCTAAGTGGGTAGAATTGTTTTTATGATCCTTTGTTGATCTAAATGATGAACTTAGGCTACAACTAGATGTTCAAAATGACTCCCATGCTAAATATATGTCTTATAGTTGTTTGATGAAATGCTCATGAGACTAGAATTGTGAAATTATGATATGTTTGAATGCATTCCTATCCATGTACAAGATTATGAATATCAAGTGCTTCATGAAATCCCCCAATGATTTTATTATGAATTATGGCCTATGGTAATGTATTCAAAGAAGTGTCATGTCTTGTTAGTTTCAGGCTATCGAGTCCTGGGAGTACTTGTACCTGATAATTTAGCTGTGTACTAGTGCGAGCGTCAGTTTTCACCTTTGTACCTTTTTTGATGCATTTCCAAGTACTAGTAGCTTTCGTTGATTCAACAATCGTACAGGGTTGATTTTAGAGATTAGGGTGAGCTCTTAGAGTTGGAGTTACCCTTTTTTCTTCTATTTATCCATGTTTAGTCTTTCATTATTTAGATAGTTTATATTTGACTATTCAGTACTTATACTTCAGTTGTAGTAGCTCTTGTACCAAAATTACTGAGTCTTAGGATGGCCTTTGCTCTTCTATCTATGATTAGACTGTTTTATTGCTATTTTAAGTCTTTAAAAGTAGACTTCTAGCATTTGGACAATTTTTCACCAAGTTAGCCCATAGCACGTAGCTCTAGGCTATGATTTAGCTTACCTACTAATGGGATAATGTGGGTGCCATTATGTCTCATAAAATGGGTCATTATAAATTGTTATCAGAGCCTAGGTTTCACCAGTATATTGGTACAAGAGCAAGTATCTGGTCGAGTCTCGTGAATTGAAATGATGATGTCTATTTCTTATCTTTGAGAGGCTATAGGACATTTTTAGGAGTTTTTTAATTCTTTCACTTACTTTATGCTAAGAGTCTATGTTGTTTTCTAAAGTATTCATTTGGTTTCACTCTTTCATGGATGGCTAGGACACGTGGTACTACTAAAGCAGAAGAGGGTCCTGAGATCGAGTCTAGGGATCCTATTGTTATTCATGGATGACCTGGAGGTTATAGACAGCCCAGGGATATGTACCAAACTAGAGTCCAAGATAGGGAACCTTCACCAGACCCTATTCTTACACTTGATCCAGATATTCTTCAATCCTAGCCTGCGGTAGGTTAGGAACCAGTCAGGCTCCACTGAGGTTTATTTATTATTCAGTACTCAGAGATTCTTTGGTTTGACTTTTGGGACTATTTTGTAAGGCAGCGTCTGATAATGCACATTCTACAGATCATACTGGTATTAAGGAGGTGACATAAGTTGTAGCTATGGTACCTAGAGTTGAGGACTCTCATGCGATAGTATTTTCCCAACCGGTAGATGATCAGTTGGTGGTTGCCCAGCCTGCTATGTTAGTTGAGAAGAATAAGATATCGGGTAGATTCTTGAGATCGGCTCCGCCTTGGTTTTCTGTTGCACCCGATGAAGATGTGTATGAGTTCTTGAATGCTTGTGAGGATAGGATCCGAAATTTAAGCCTAGTTGAGACTCGTGGTGTGGACTACATTACTTTTCAATTGGACTTGGCAGCTCGACATTGGTGGAGAGGTCATATTAGTTCTATACCAGTTGGATCTTCTATATTTACATAGACTCGGTTCTCCACAATATTCTTGGAGAAGTATATGGCTCACAGTCTTAGAGATTGTTTGAGGGATCACGTCGACACCAAAGAAAAGCCTAAAGAATCTTCTTAACTATCAATTTTCCTTTCCAAGAAGATTTCTCAAGGTGCCACTCTATCAAAATCACAATCTACTCATCAAAACAATAACAATGATACCCATATTGTACTATTGTGCTTCGGGTCCAAAATTACATAAAAATCCCATATGGGGCCCATTTGGGCAATCGCACTTTCGAAACAAACACAACGTCCCTCTATTCTCAAGGAACATTTTACATAAAAAAAATGGGTGAATTTTGAGCTCTAATGGTGCTACAATCAAGAAACCAAGATTCTAGAAATTTTAGAAAAAGGTTGAGGAATTAACCAACAAATTGATGGAATCTTACCACAATTTCGATGAAGATTCGCATAAATTAACTACACCAAAGCCCTACAATCACCCATAATTGATTCTCATAAGAATTTCCACTTTTTAGATTTCAACAATCTAGAAAATGGGTGAAGAATGGTGAAAATAGGGATAAGTGGGGTATTTATACCCATCCCAGGTACGCAGATGCCGCTTAAGCGGACATTGGGCTCTTTAGAAATAGGCACTAAAGCACCTAGCTGACCGTTAAAGAAGTACCTTGCTGATATGGTAGGCCACTAAGGCGGTAGGTTGGTGCTAAAACGACTAGCACTTTAGCGGCCAACTAGCCACTAAAGCAGCACTTGCCCTTTTTGTCAGGTCGCTAAAGTGCCCATAGGGCCGCTAAAGCGCCAAAAGGCCACTTTAACGGTTGCATCAGATTTCCTTACATTAGCAAGAGACTTGGAATATTTTTGAGTCTCCACCAACCCTTGGGATTCATCCAAAATACCATATAAGCAAATGAACTATGCTACCCTATCAAATTTGATGTTTCGAACTCAAAGGCGCAGTCAAAATTTCCATCTGAGATTATTTTGATGAAAAGTGGGTCCCACAGCCACTTGCCATATTTCTTTACTTTTGTCCAATAGTCCAAAATGAGATTGGGACCCGAGACCCAAACCAAGTGTCAACCTAACCTAAAATCGATATTTTGGAGCTGGGTGAACAGTAAAAATTGACATACGCCGTCATTTGAGCGAAGTTTTTACTCTGTAGACCATTTGATCTAGTAAAGACTTCAAAGTAGGAATTGGCTCTAATACCAAACAAACTACCTAGTAACCTCACTGTCAGTTCCAACAAGTCATACATGACTTGGGGAAACTATAGGAAAGCTCTAAATGATGAAAATAAGTGAAAATACAGAAAATAACCTAGAGATCAATTACATCAATATCCAAAAATGAGTTTGTAAGCCTTGGGACCTGAACCAAGGGTCCTCTATCCTAAAATTAACATTTTGGAGTTGATGGCCCTGTCAGTATTTCTATCTAGAGATATTTACTCGGGGTTTATGTCCAAGACCAATTCCTTAATAGTGAAAGCCCCAAAATAGAAAATTAAGCGTAAAATCAAAATGTATTGTTCGATAATCGAACAAATAGTTCCAGCAAGTCATTAATGACCTATAGCTGTAGTGGGAAGTTTCAAAATACTAGAAATGCCTATAATTGAGAAAATGACCTGGAGGGTCATTACAATCCACTACTAAGAAGACTTCTTCTGTGAAAGTCAATAGATCGGAAGAGCCAAAAGTTTGTAAGGACGAGGTACTGCATGCTCCGAGCAAGAGAAAACTTTTAATAAGAAATAATGCTTTCAATGGATTTTATAGAAGGGTTCCTTTTTTCACAAACTTCCTTACTTTGTTTTCCAAATAACCAAAGACTCAATCACAATAACCAATTGGCCTCTAATTGAACCGAGAATGACTGATGCACACAAACCCAAACCACAATACATTGATATCATATTGATAGAAGCATAGACAAGAAAAAACTCATTCAAGACAAAGGTAATCCAAGGCATGAACTATGCAACCAACTCCAAAATTCCTTTGTCATTCCAAACCTACTATCTATTCTAAATCACGCAAAATGTCATTTTAGTCCTACCCGCGCAATCACATCATACTAACCTTAAAGAACTAAAGATGAACCACCAAAAATTCATAATGACAAGCATAATAATAAACCCATAAGGTGCTACTTGAACACACAAATGGAGAGGATCGCAACCTGCGATCTCTAGCCAAAGCCTTAACTGGTGTAAATGACCATCAGAAGTGATAGTTAGGAATCCAAAGCACAAACTCTCAAAACTGAATGATCCGCTCCAGAATGTCCTTTCACCTAGTATGAAACCATGCTAACTCCAATTTAAGCACACTTCTCCTATTGAGCCAACTATCTAAAATTCTGACAAGATTGAGAATCAAGGTCAAGAGAAGTAAAAGACAATCCCATACATCTATCGAGCATCATCCATCTAAAATGAGGAATGATGTGCCAATAGGTAATGAGTAAGATTAGTTAGAAACAAATCTAGAAATAGGGTCTCAATTAGTTACGTAATCCATAGTTATAATCTCAGCATTGAAGC
Source organism: Capsicum annuum (assembly GCF_002878395.1). Classification (NCBI taxonomy): domain Eukaryota; kingdom Viridiplantae; phylum Streptophyta; class Magnoliopsida; order Solanales; family Solanaceae; genus Capsicum; species Capsicum annuum. The sequence goes on along the minus strand of NC_061115.1, from coordinate 100,005,591 downwards.
CAAACTACTCGATCTCAACTATCTGAACCAATCTTGTTGATGAGTAAACATCCATATGACAAAATCTATCATAACCTTTAAGCCACCATTTTAAAAAAGTCAAAATCCTAAACTTGAGCCAATGAATGAATCTGAACTAAGATCAAACACCTAAATCAACCTCACCATTAGAAATCAAGCATATCCCAATGGTTCTCTTAAGAGTAAAAATTGAAATATTACAAAAGAACATAACAACAAGTGAGGTAAACTGCATGATGAATATATGAGCAGTAAAATCCCAATCAGCTAAGGTAATAATACATTAAGGAATTACCAAGAAGTCACCAAGGTATTAAAGAATACTTGTGGTAGTCAAATCCTGCACAACTTAAAAAAGTTACTATCTTAGCCTAAATTTGGTCAATCCAATACTCAATCTATGATAATAAATACACATAGGCACCAATAACCAAGGAAAGCACTCCACAAATTCATATAAGGCCAAACAACTATCAAAAATGAGAATTTCCTAAATTCATCCATTTACACCAACTCTAGCTCAACTAAATCACGAACCACACCATAGAAAGAATAGAGTATCTGGCTTACTATCAATATCAAGGTCAAGACTAGAACTAGGAAATAAACAATCAAAATCAAAAGGACAAATATAAAATTTATCAACCTCAAAAATGGGCTATAGAAAAAGACAGCCAATGCTAGAATCTCAGTAAACCAAAAAAGCAAGACTAGACTTTTCCACATCAAAAATAAATAATAGAACGAAATTGCCAACTCTAGTTGGTACCACCATCAAGCCTTGGAAGGCAAAACCTACCTTCACTATCACAAACCACTCAACAACGAACCCAACCTTTCCGACGGGATAAATTTAAAGGGCAGGTGGTACCAAAAATAAAAATCAGCACAAGTACCATTTAAGGTCCATCATAAGGCCAATATACCAAGAAAAAGGCCTTTAACCCAAATGCTACACCCCAGGAAAGAACACAATACCAATCCACTCAATCCACTACTAAAAGAAATCATATATGAGGTAAATCACAATGCATAAAATACAAAGGCTACAATAACCAATTTAGTAACATCAAGGCATATAAGCATCGATGGTTATGAAAACCCTAAATCAATTAAAATAGAAATCAAAAGATAGTAAATTAATATACACCTATATTGATGGTGACATGACCTAAACTAGGGCCTTGTCGTAATAGGCATCCCAAGTCCAACAAGGATCGGAGACCACCCTCTATACCCAATTCAACCAACCAACACATATCCTGAGTCGGATGATTATGAATATATAACAAGATAAAATAATTCAAAATATAATGACTTTGGGATAAGTCTATATCCGAGACCAACCTAACCAAGTCGAACCGCCTAAAATAGCTTGACAACCATTACATAATCATTTCATTCCATATGTTCCCATGTCCACAATTTGTCCATACAAAGCCTCTAAAACAATTCAAGAATATCCGATCGGGATATGCCCCCGACCATAGGCAAAACCAATGTCCAAGTCTAAACCAATAAAGACATAAGAAAACTCAAAGTAAGAAATAGATCCTTTCAAAGTATGGAAGCTCACCACTTCAAGTCAACAAAGCTATCCTCGAATTCAAGTCACTGAGCAGGAGGTGTGATAGTATGATCAGTCCCTGCATCGCGTAGGAATACAACGTCTAAGACGGTTAGAGGTTGGAGTACTAGCATGTAACTAAAGGATAAGGATATTATAATGCCAAAAGTTTAAAACCAATCAACCAATGCACATAGATAATGCAATACATATATACATATATACCATATCGGGATATGGAACAAGATTAGCATGAGCTTTGAAAACATTAACCTGAGTTCTGTAGAATAGCCATCATATAACAAGGCACCCACGGGCTATATGGTTCCAGATCTCCCCTAGCTGGAAGGGCCCCAGTTGTGTAGTTGTATGAACCAGAGAAAATCTATAACCGTATATGCCTATATGGGGGCCTCAAACTTCCTGGCATAATCAAGGTGACTTAAGCACCAATACATGTATTATGGGGGACACAAACCTCCCATTTATATATCTATTTGGGGGACTCAAACTACCCAATTTTAAAGACACTCGCATCGGCTATCGCAGTTTCTAGTGTTAGTCCTTTAGACTCCACTTTCACAGCCCAGCTACACATCCAGCTATAAAGCCCATTTCAAAACCATCATTTCACATACACAACTATTAAGCCAATTATTCACCAAAGGCACTTTGTTGGTATCATCATACCAACACCACTTGCAAGTGTACAACATGCCATTACCATTATCAATCAACCAATAATTCATTTGACTTTGGAACTTGAACCCATTGTCTAACAAAGACACTAATTCAATTCAAAATTTAGGGACTTGAACCCATTATCTAATAAGGACATAAATCAATTTAATTTCAAGGACTCAAACCCTTTCAGCTAATTAAACCACCAGGGTTACGAATTACATCATTACATGGCCAACAAGGCCTTCATAAAACCATTAACGAACTATTCATATTCACTAGGCCAATGCCTTAGTTCAAAATACCATTTAATATATGACTAGTTTATTCTCTTAGGCATTTTCCACAAATACTTTGAGGGTATACCATTACCAAGACCAAGCCAATGTAAAAACCATCAAGTTTAGGGTGAACCATTACCCAATTATTAAACCACAATCATGTGTGAAACCATCCTTAAAACATGCATAAACACAAATAAAACCAAGAGTAAATAATACTCAATAATATGCAACAAAACCCTCAACATTGGTTTTCAAAACAACTATTAATGAATCATAAACAAAATTTTAAATACATAATTTCATGAACTAACAATGAAGGAAGAGTCACATGCCTTATTCATGAAGATTCAAGGGAAGAACTTGATTCTTGAGCCTATAGATGAACACTTTGTATAAACCTAGCCTAATCTTCAAGAGAGAGTTTAGAGAGAATTTTAGGAATGATTTGATCTTTCAAAGTATGTCATGAGAGGCCACAAAGTGCCATAAGATGTGGTGTCTTAAGGGTTTTAGGGTGGGAAATATCTAAACTATCCTCAGCTAAAAAGCTTAAAATTAAGTGTAGCAGGGTACGACTCCCCTTCCCTAAACTCATATCTACAATATACGAAGGGTATACACCACTCATACCCTAGATAGAATGTTGGACTCCAATTCTATCCAACATACGAGTTCATGCCATAACTCATATCGAATCATACAATTTAGTACCATAGAACCGTACCCTAGGCAAAACGAATCATCTAGGCTAGACATAGGACATCATACGACTTGGGCACTATACATCTCGTATCCTAACATACGAGTAGTATGATATCCATCATACCTTGGACAAAAATCAAACAAAACCATTGTGAGTATCATACGACTAAGGAATTCAAACCATATCCACATCATTCGACAAATAAGCACGTTATATGATGTCCAGAGAGCTCAAAATCCAGAAATTTCCAAGGGTCAAAACTAGGGTGTTTCAATTCTCCCCCACTAGGATCATTCATCCTCGAATGATGGGTTCAGGCAAACACAATCATGAGTTAAGGCTTTATTACTCATCAAACTTCCCTTTAACCAAGTTAGAAAGCAAAGACATAAAACAAAGATATTAAGATCAACACTTATCTCAAGCACGAATTTCCAAAATGAGGAACAAATATGGATACTTGGACTTTATGTCCTCTTCCCCCTCCCAAGCAGCTTCTTCAACCTTATGGTTCCTCCAAAGAACCTTTACCAAAGACACATCCTTTTTTCACAACTGACGAACTTGATGATCCAATATCTCAACTAGGACTACCTCACAAGATAAAAAAATCTAAATTACCCAATCCTTCAGACGGAACAACTGATAAAGGATCACCCACACACTTTCTCAACATAAAGACATGGAAAACCAGATAAATAGAGCTCAAGCTAGAAGGTAACTCTAACTCATAGGCAGCATTACCAACCCTCTTCAAAACCAAATATGTACCAACATACCGAGCATTGTGCTTTTCTTCTTACCAAACTGCATCACTGCCTTCATCGGAGACACCTTTAGGAATACCCAATCTTTAACCTTAAACTCCAACTCCCTACGCCTTACATCTTTATAGGACTTTTGGCAATTTTGAGCGGCTATCAACCTATCACAAATTAACTTTATCTTTTCTAAGGATTGGTGAGCCAAATTAGGGCTAAACAACTTACCCTCACCAATCTCATACCACTCAATAGGAGAATGATATCTCTTTCTATACAATGCCTCAAAAGGAGCCATCCCAATGCTAGAGTGATAACTATTATAATAAGCAAACTCTATAAGAGAAAAATGGTTAACCCAACTACCACCATAGTCAATTATATAAGAACGAAGCATATTTTTCAATGTTTGAAAGCTTTTCTCTACTTGTCCATTCGACTATGGGTGGAAAATGATACTACAACATACCTTAATTCCCAAAATTTTCTGAAATAATCGCCAAAAATGAGAAGATAGCAGAGTACCATGGTCCAAAATGATAGAAATAGGAGCTCCATGCAATTTCACAATCTCTAATAGATACAACTTAGCATAATCCTCCACCGAATAACTAGTCCTCATAAGCAAGAAGCAAGCGGACTTCGTTATTTTATCAATAATGACCCAGGTCGAATCACACCAATTTTGAGATTGAGGAAGCCCGGTAACAAAATCTATATTAATTACCTCCCACTTTCAGTCGGGAAACTCAATCACTTAGTACAAACCTTTGGGTCTCATGTGCTCAACTTTCACTTGTTGACACACCATGCACTTAGCCACATAGTTAGCCATATCTCACTTCATATTATTCCACTTATAGAACTCTTTAATATCATGATACATCTTTGTAAAACTAGGATGAATAGCATAACGAGATCCATCAGCTTCATCCAAAATCCTTTCCCTCAAAGCATTCATATCAGGAACACATAGCCTACCATAATACCTCAAGATACCATCTCTACCAATCACAAAGTCAACAACCTTTTGTTGACCTATATTTCCTCTAATATTTATCAAATTAGGATCCAATATTTGTCTTTCCTATATCTTAACAACAAGAAACGACTGTGATACCTGATGAACAAACACACCACCATTCTCAGAGTCCATGAGACAAACTCCAAGATTAGCCAAATAGTGAATATCCTTTACCAAATCCCGCTTATCCTCATCCACATGAGCTAAACTCCTCATGGATAACCTGCTAAGAGCATCAGCAACTACATTAGTCTTACCTGGATGATAATAGAGTCTCATATTATAGTCCTTCCGCAACTTAAGCTACCTCCTTTTCCTGAGATTTAACTTTTTTTGAGTAAACACATATTGGAGGCTTATATGAGCAAAAAAATGTCATTATAAACCCCATAAAGATAGTGAAAGCAAATTTTTAACGTAAATACCACAGCCAACAACTCCAAATCATGAGTAGGGTGGTTCTTCTCATGAACTTTCAACTATCTAGAAGCATAAGCCACTATCTTACCATGTTGCATCAACACAAAACCAATCCTAATATGAGAAGCATCGTAATACACTACGAAGCCATCATTACCCTCAGGAAATGTCAAAATTAGAGCTGAAGTCAACCTATTCTTCAACTTCTCAAAACCACCCTCACACGTATCAGACCATAAGAACTTCACCTTCTTTTGAATCATCTAGTCAATGGGGTATCTATAGTCAAAAAACTTTCCATAAATCTCCTATAGTAGCTAGCTAAACTAAAAAAGCTCCGAATATCGGTTGGAGTCATGGGTCTAGGAAACTTTTTAACCACTACAACCTTTTATGGATCCACCATGATCCTTTCACTAAAGATAACATGACCAAAAAAAGTCACAACCTTCAACCAAAACTCATACTTCAAGAACTTGGCATTAAACACTGATCTTGCAAGGTATGCAACACACCACGGAGGTAATTAATGTGATCTACCTTACTCTTAGAGTACACCAAAATATAATCTATAAAGACAATGATGAACAGATCCAAAAACTAACGAAAGACCCTATTTATCAAATCTATAAATATTGTCAGAGCATTAGTTAACCTAAAATACATAACTAGTAACTCATAGTGACCATACCGAGACCTGAAGGCAGCCTTAGGGATATTCACTACCCTAACCTTAAGATGATGATAACCCGACCTTAGATCAATCTTAGGTAAAATCTTCACAACTTGAAGCTGATCAAACAAGTCATCGATCCTCGAAAGATAATACATATTCTTTATGGTCACCTTATTCAGCTGACGCTAATCAATACACATCTGAAGGGAACCATCTTAATTATGCATGAACAAAATAGGAGCACCCCAAGGAGACACGCAAGGATGAATAAACCTTTTATTTAATAGATCCTTCAATTGCTTCTTAAGCTCATTCAACTCAGTTGGAGCCATTCTATAAGGAGGGATAGAGATTAGATGAGTGTCCAAAACAAGATCAATTCTAAAATCAATTTCTCTATCAGGAGGAACACCAGGAAGATCATTAGGAAAAAACACAGGAAACTCATTAACCACAGGAACAGATTCTAGCGAAGGACTTCTGAGTTAGAATCTTTAACCCAAACCAAAATGATACTGACACCCTTTGGAAATCAGTTTTTAGGCTCTAAGATATGATATAAACCTTTTCTTAGGCACTAAGAACCCCCCTTCCCATACAGTGACTGGCTCATTAGGGAATTTAAACATGACCTTACAGGTCTGACAATCTAAGAAAGTATAGCACGAATGCAACTAATCCATCCCCAATATGACATCAAAGTCAACTATATCCAACTCTATCAAATCTGCAAGAGTTTCTCTACCACTAACAAATACCAGACACCCCCTATAGACTCTTTTAACAGTTACAGAGTTGCTAATCGGGGTACATACAGAAAAAGGATTAGAAATAAACTTAGGACTAAACCCAAAATGCATAGCCATGAATAAGGTCACATAAAAAAAATGGACCCTAAATCAAGTAAATAATAGACATCATGGGAGAATAGTTTCAACATATTAGTAACGACATCAGGGAATGCCTCAGAAGCCTGACAAGACGCAAGAGCATATAACAAATTTTGGTCAGTGTTGGTATCAGCAGCCGAAACAAATATAAAAGTAGCACCCTTTGGTGCAGAAGCAGATAAAGATCCAATAGGGATCTTGTTAGCCCCAGAAGCCATTCTAACATGGAAGTCACACTGTATATGACCAATCTGACCACAATAAAAAAAAATTTTCTACCCTTCCTCATAGAACTGATGATGTGACTACCATAAAATCTACAAGGATGGTGTGATAGAGATAATTGAGCCCCACTAGCCTGAGATTGGGCACCCTGAGCCCAAACCTCACCATCATGCTGAGACCGACGATCACTCGATGGATTTGGGTAAGGAGCACTATCCATAGAGAAAGAACTAGAACTCCCCCACTTTTTCTTTGGCCACTTACCACTATCTCTACCACTTTGTTCAAAAGGCCTAAATTTCTTCCACTACCTCTCACTAGACTCAATATGTTCCCTCTTCTCTTCCTCCACCTGCTATATATAAACAACCAACCATGAGATATCTATATCCTTGATCAACAAGGTAGACTTACTCTTAAGGATCAATCATGAAACAATCCCAAAGTGAACTTACAGATTTTAGCCCTCATACTAGAAACCAACTCAGGAGCATACCTGGACAACTGATAAAAATTCAAGGCATACTCTTTGACAGACATCCTACCTTGCCTCAAGTTCACAAACTCTTCTGTTTTTGCCTCTCTTAACTCCTGAGGAAAGAAGTGGTCCAGAAATGCACTAGAGTATTCCTCCCATAAGGTAGAACCAGCATCTTCTCCTCTCTATTGTTCCCACTCTTTATACCATAGGTACGCTATATCTTTCAATTGGTAGGCAACAAACTCAACACCTTCAACCTCCAAAACATGCATAATCCAGAAGATCTTCTCCATCTCATCAATAAAACTTTAAGGATCCTCCTTAACATTTGTACCAGTAAACATGAGAGGATGCAACCTCATGAATTGGCCAACCCTTGTGGCCTCGGAAGATAGCGTAACAGAAATACCATTCTCAGACTGAGAAGCTACCAACTGAGTCAACAAGGTAATGGAGCAACAAAACTTAGCGTTAGTAGCCTCACCTTGAGGCGATTGAGTATGAGTATTTTTCTCGGGAATAGGATCATTAGGGACAGGTGAAACCCATGAGGACATGTCAAATATAGTAACCTTTGATCGGGTCTAGACTCCATAAGTTGGATGAAATCCATCCATATTCTCCTTAATCGAGACAAGAGGTTACATGAACATCAGATCTTCTTAGGGGCATGATCTGAAAGATGAGCAAATAGAAATCAGAAGGATTTAAGCCCTTAGGCTCAATATCTTAAAGTAAGACAATAAGAAAGTGAAACATTTCTGAATGTCGAATAGCCTCTCTCTTATAAGTATGGCATGCTACACACCCATAAAAGCAACTCTACTTGACATATCTTTGTGGACACCTAACTGACCATAAACCTAGGGCTCTGATACCAACTTGACATGTCTAGAACTAGGAAATTTTCATAATTGGCATTCCAAGTCCAACATGGACCGGAGACTACCCCTTATACCCAATCCAACCAACTAACCAACACATACTCTGGGTCAAATAAATTTTGAACATACAACAAGATAAAGTAATTCAAAATGTAATGACTTTGGGATAAGTCTATATTTGAGACCAATCCAACTAAGTCTAATCTCCTAAAACAACCCAACAACCATAACATAATTATTCTATTCTATAACGTACCCAAGTCCACAATTTGTTTATACAAAGCCTCTAAAATAATCCAAGAATATCCGATTGGTACATGCCTCTGACTATATCCAAAACCAATATCCAAGTCTAAACTAATAAAGACATAAGAAAACTCAAAGTAAGAAATAGAGTTTTCCAAAGTATGGAATATCACTACTTCAAGTCAACACAAACTGTCCCAGGATCCAACTCACTGAAAAAGAGGTGTGATAATATGACAAGTCTTTACATCATATGGGGATATAGTGTCTAAGATGATTAACAGTTAGAGTGATAGCATGTAACTCAAGGATAATGATAATATAATTCCAATAGTTCAAAACCAATCAACCAATGCACATAGCCAATGCAATACATATATACCAAGCCGGGATAGGGAATAAGATTAGCATGATCTTTGAAAACATTAACCTAGGCTATGTAGTATAACCGTCATATAACAACGCATACAAAAGTTATATGGGCCCATCTCTCCCTTAGCTAGAAGGACCCCCAGTGTATGTAGCCACACGAACGAGAGAAAATCCATAACCATATATACCTATATGGAGGGGCTCGAACCTTTCGATATAATCAAGGTGACTTAAGCACCAATAAATGTATCATGGGGGACTCAAACCTCCCATTCATATATCCATTCGAGGAACTCAAACCACTTAGTCATAAAGATACCCGCACCGACTAGCAAAGTTTCTAATGCTATCCCTTCGGACTATACTTTCACGGCCTAACTACACATCCTGCTTTAAAGCCCACTTTAAAGCCATCATTGCACATACACAACCATTAAGCCAATTACTCACCAAAGGCACTTCGTTGGTATTGTCATACCAATACCACTTGCAAGCGTACAATATGTCATTACCATTATCAATCAACCAATCATTCATTTGACTTTGGGACTCAAACCCATTGTCTAACAAAGACACTAATTCAATTCAAATTTTAGGGACTCGAACCCATTATCTAATAAGGACATAAACCAGTTTAATGTTTAGGGAGACAAACCCTTTTAGCCAGCTAAACCACCAAGGTTGCCATTTAAATCGTTACATGGCCAATAAGGCCTTCACAAAACCATTTACCATCCATTCAAATTAATTAGTCTAGTGCCTTAGTTCAAAACACCATTTAACATGTGACTAGTTTATTCTCTTAGGCATTTTCACAAATACTTTGAGGGTATACCATTACCAAGATAAAAACCAAAGAAAAAAAATCAAGTTTAGGGTAAACCATTGCCCAATTAATAAACCATAATTACCAAGCATCCGCATATATGAAATCATCCTTAAAATAAGTATTAACTTAAAAAAACAAAAGTAAGCAATATGCAACAAAACCCTCAACAATGGTTTTCAAAACCACCATTAATGAATTATAAACAAAGTTTTAAATACATGATTTTCATGAACTAACAATAAGGGAAGAGTCAAACGCCTTATTCACGAACATTCATGAAAAAAACTTGACTCTTGAGCCTCTAGATGAACACTTTATAGAAACCCTAGCCTAATCTTCAAGAGAGAGTTTAGAGAGGAATTTAGGAGTGATTTGATCTTTTAAAGTGTGTTATAAGATGCCAAAAAGTGTTATAAGATGTGGGATATTAATGGTTTTAGGTTGGAAAATGTCTCAAACATCCCCAGGTTAAAAGCCAAAAAGTAAGCATAGGAGGGTACGAGTCCCCCTCCCCCTTCAACTCGTATACACAACATACCAGTGGTACACACCACGCGTACCCTAGACAGAATGTTGGACTCCAATTTAATCTAACATACGAGCTCATGTCCTAACTTGTATCCAATCATATGATTTAGTACCCTAGAACCCATATGATTTAGTACCCTAGAACCATACCTTAGGTAGAATCATCTAGGCTAGACATTGGACATCATACGATCTTGGCATTATACATCTTGTACCCTAACAAATGACTAGTATGATATCCATTCGTACCTTAGATAGAAACCAACTAAAACCATACTGAGTATCATATTATCAAGGACTCCAAACTGTATCTATATTATACGACAAGTAAGCACAAGTCGTATGATATCCAGAGAGCTCAAAATCAAGAAATTTCCAAGGGTTAAAACTAGGGTGTTTAAGATGAAGTCTGAAATCATAGTCTTCACATGCCTAAAAAAGTTTGAATCTAAGTGGTACAAGTTTGCGCTGAGCATCTGAATGACCAACTGAAGCACCAAGAGCACTAACTCTAATCGAAGGTGCCACAACTCTATGATACTAATTTGTTCATACTGAATGATTAATAATCCATTATCGTGGACTCTCTAGACTAATGACCAGTCTCTCTACAGTCATAACAAACCCCTGAAGCTTTAATCTAGTGAGACATGTAAGATGACCCCAACTAGCTGACCAAATGATATTGAGGATGCACTCTACTAAAATAATCATCCTCTTCACTATCATAGAATATTTTAGGGGATCTAGGCTGGCAAGTAACATGTACTGACCCTACATGAACAACTAACTCATACCTAGGGTATTTCTAGACTAATAACCTATCTTTCTAAAGTCCAAACATGCCTCTATAAATTGTTGATACACCATACATGCTTACTCAGATGGCCACCATAGCCTTGAGGCCTATATCAAATATTTCACAATGTCTAACAAGAAATCTACCCACTTTGAGCACAACGATTGATCTAAGATCCACCTATAGGATGAGATGCTACCTATACAAAACTAATAGGCTACAAGTGATGCTTATCCTTACTAGGAGTATCCCTACTCTTGTATGGAATACCAATAACACTATACTAGTGACATGGCCTCTTACCACCACCTCCATACGTCTTAATACATATCCTCTTTGTGGTCCTCACATGATCAACAAATTGAGAAAAAGATGACCTAGCTACTATTAAATGCTCCAATGCTAAGTGATGTGGCAAAGTTAACCCTCTGATAAATCCATGCATCATCTTATGCTCTGAAAATATACTATAAATTATATTTGTCCCACTCGAGAAACCCTATCTCATACTTAAAAACTAATAAAGAGACCTGCTAAACACCAACAAACCTAACTCTAGTCTAAAAACCACTTGATGTATGGGATATCATCTTTGTTTGGGAGGTATACACTAAAATACTCAAAATACTTAACATTGGATCCTAAAGAACTGAGGTGTTCACAAACTCTACCAGAGCTTGGGCTTGTCCCAAACTCTCTACCTGACACTAAAGGTCTTCAACATTAATCTCCAACTTCTTAGCCTGACATTGTACTGAATCTCTTGAAATATAGGGAAAATTCTCATACTCATCTACTAATAGCCTCGTGCGATCCATCTAGGAAAGAATTAACTCAAAGAAAGTACTAGAGGTTCATATAAACATAGACACACAATAAGGAGTCAAGAATAAGATTTCCTAGGAATGCCCTGTAGCCTCCCAAAGATAGGATCCAGACATCTCTGTACTGATCCGCAAGACTTTACTGATAAAGCCAAAATACAACTCTCTTTAAAGAATCATAGGTGGTCATTGTCAAATGTATAATCTGATAGATATTGGGGTTGAATACCATATGGAATATGGTGTTAACTAAGATGTCTGTGATTTAAATGACTAATAGCCAATAATTTTCATAAAATAGGGGTTTTGTTACAGTAATTCATAGAATAGTAGTATTCCAATTATTGCTAGATAAAAATATTGAATTTCAGAGATAAAAATCAATAGCAAATTTGAACTAGGAATGTGTTTGCCAAATATTGCACTTATATGATGATTGTTGAGTAGGAATCTCATGACAATGGGAAATAGAAGGTTATTTATACCTAATATCACCTAAGTGTTTCTCAACCTAAACTAGGTGATTAATTCTCTAATTCTTCAAACTTAAAAAAAATTATATCTAAATTGATTTAACCTTGAGTTAGTCAATCTCGTTAAAGCATTGATAATTTGACAAAGAATTAAAGTTTTCAAATCCTCATTGATAATCCATGTTCCTGTTTTACTTCCTTTATTCAAGCAAATTAACCCTAGGGCATGTTTTAATGTTTGCAACCATTAGAATTCAATTAAAACTACAAGATTAACAACATAATTCCTATTATCCTTCGAATCCCAATAACAATTAACATTTAAATAGCAAATTCACTATGACTCCTCCAACCCTAGTTGTGAGAGTTTAGCTACCCATAAATTTAAGGAAGAATATAGAAGATAAACTCATAGATTTAAGAATTATGCTTACAAAATATGGATTCACAATTCATAGTCTTCCAAAGATCAACAAAGTTTCCAAAATACCAAGAGTAAATTCAAAACTTCACTTTTTCTCTCCAAAATAACATTTGAAAGAAAGATATTCAAAAGATGATGAGAAAACCCTAAAAACAGCTATCTACAATAGAGTAGATTTAAAATTTAAAATAAAATCTTAGATTTGCCCGCTCATAGTTGATGGCCACAATTGATGGCTCTTCAACTGGAGTCTTCAAAGGGGTCTTACCTTAATAACAATCTGCTTTAGGTGATGATGAAAGTTAACGGCTCGTCAACTAGTTGACGAGATGTTAACTAATGTCTTCAACAGCTTCTGAACTTTGCTTTAAGTTGATGACGAGAGTTGACAACTCATCAACATACTGACATCCCATCAACTCAAGTTATTAAGATGCCATTTTGCTTATTTTCTCGAGTTTTGTTAATATTGGATTTTTCCTGCACAACAAAGTAAAATACGATTTAAAACAACAAAAGTTGCTTAAGAACTTGCAATTATTCCCAAGCAAAAGCCTAAAATATGTTGTCAGAAAGTTGGCCCATCAACACACCCTCAACTTAGAACACTTGCTTGTCCTCAAGCAACTAAACAAAATGGTATTATGCACATAGTAGAATTTCAAGGGATCAAATAACATTTGTAATCTTAACATAGAACCTGGTGAGATGAGCATTTATTTTACTAATAAACCATAAGAATTTATGCTTAGTATTACAATACACATAGGCAACACTACTCAATCTAATAATTAGTGGTTTCAAGTGCCATCCACATGCTCTTACTAAAAAGAATTTTCTCACATGGAACATAGACTTTTTTTAGGAAATAGAAATCAGATCTCTCACTCTCACAATGTAATTTTAAATCAGGCACATGTTATGCCATAGGCTTGCCCTTATCATGCTACCTTGGTTTTTTAGTAGGTTGACTAAGATCACTACACGAATTTTCTCGACTTGTACTGGAGGTCTAAGAGTAGGTAGGATCAATTTGGGATTACTGACTTAGCCCTCCTTGATGTGAATTAGCTATGCATGTTTGCTTGGCTTAAAACTTAGTCCTTATTTACCTAGTTATCTTAAAACTTTCCATAACCTAGTGCGGTAGATGACCTGAGATTTTTATCATCTCAATTATACTATACACAAGTAACTTCTTTTCTTTTCTTTTCTTTTAAATTAAATTTTTGTTATAAATATGTACAGAGCTGCATGCACTCATAAGATCTTTTTTTATCTGCTGCTCTTTTCACACCCTTTTTCACTTGTCACACCTTTCTAATAACCACCCTTAACTAAGGTAATTTGCCTGAATTGAGGTGCATTATGTCCAGGGAGGAACTAGAGCCAAAATAAAGGTTCAATCGTAAAAATAAAAAGATGAACGGGTTTTGAACAGAAGTTAGTTAAGCTCTAATAGGAATTAAGGGATTTAAAATAAAAATTTGGATAGCTAATTTAGCCTAACTGGATTAAAGATCAAACATGGTCTATGATCCTTTCCTAGACACCTACTTATCACCTAATAGAATAAACTGGGCAAGTTTGGATGCATGCACACAACAAGAAAATAGTACAAAAACCTTACACACCCATGACATAAAATAGCACAATCACCACTAACCATTCATTTTATACTTAAGATTAAGAAGATATTACAGTAGTCATATTCTACTAATGACAAGAATAGATCACAATGTGTGATTTTAGCAACCGAACCACACAAATTTTAGTGGGTTTTCATTTCCACAAAAAGTAAAACAACAATTTTCGTTCATTCCCTATCGAATCTTTTTCATACATAATACACAAAACACATATAAAACAAAAACAAAATGTCCTAAACATGTCTATTCTCCTAGCTAGCACAAAAAGAAAAAGAACTCATGCAATAAAAAACCTTACAGATATAGGTACCGCCAACCCCACAACAAAAATCTATGTATTATCCTTAATACATAATTCATAAATTTCAAGAACTGGGACAAGAACGTACCTACGGTGCCTTAGAAACTTGTGTTATATGACACAGAATATAAGGTTGCATCAGCATAAGCAGCAATATCAACAGTGGCACCAAGTACAACTAGTGCACTCAACATGATAGGTGGTGGAGTAAAAAAGTCTACACTCATCTCAATAGTACCCACTTCTCTGGGTGGTCCATTAGTGAAGGCTCTCATAGCCCAAGCCCATAATGCTTTTCCCTATGCTTTATTTTCTTCTTTGGATTTCCTTATATCCTATTTTAGCTCTTTTATTTCCTATATCTTTCTCTTTTTCTCACTCTTCTTCTTGTCTTCTCTATCACTTTGCTTACTTTTACCTTTATGCTTAGGGTTAACTAACTTTCCTGTTATTTATATAATATCTCTTTTTTCTCTTCTAATTACCCATTAACTGGAGCTAAGAATGTTAACATTTGTTGGTTCTATAAAGTTGTGATATCGACCCTTGCCTTTTCCAATGCCGCCTCAAACTTAGCAAGATCAGGTGCAGTCATTTCTTTTAACCTATTATTATTTCAATGCTCCATATCATTAATATAATCATGGATAGAAACATAAGGTGCCAATGATTCCTTGATTTCCTATTTATAAATGGTTAAAAATATTGGGCAAATAACTTAAATTGAGCATCAAATCTTTTTATTTTCTTGACTATTTTCTTGAAATTCTGAGGAGTGGTCACATACTCAAAAGCTAGATCTATGGAAACTATCACTATTGTAGTCTTAGCTGTATGAGTAGTACTTGTAAAGGAGGTAGTGTGAAGATACTTAGCTAAATAGAGTACCTTGCTTTCCCAAACTCAACGCCATCCTACCTTCATTCATCACTCTGTCATTTTACTATCCATTTAGATTATTATAGGGACACGGATAGCTTTATATAATCTTATGATTAAACATGGGAATGTTCAAAGAGTTTGATCTTGTGGCTCTAATTTGATCTCATCCGCAATTATTTATCAAAAATTTAGCTTGAACTAAGGTATCAAACTTGCTACTAAGACTACTCTGTCTTTGCCCAATATGTTATCACTACCGTAGGCATCAGTACGAACCTGCAATACTTCACTAAAATTTTGCCACCTGAGAAAAAAAAGCTCTGGTAATCTTAGTAATTGGATTAGCTACCCAATATGATTCTCCTTTTGCTAACACCTTAGATAACTTAGGGCATTGATTTGTATGAACACTCATTTTCTAGTGGAATTTTGAAGTAGTAGATGGTGGTACAAAGTCTTGTCCATGCAAAAATCTATTAATCATACATTTAGAAAAGTCTACTAATACACCTCAAATTTGAATTCTACCCATATTGGGTTTGTCCATAGATTTCTCCCTATTTTTACATGAATTCTCCAGAATGGTTGTATAGTTTGCATAAAACTCGCACACAATAGTCGAACAGTAAGACCTTGATTCCTTTGTAGTCCATCCTAAGTCATAATAATTAAACTTTTACTCAATTTAGGATATCTGTTGAGCCCACCTAACCTTTTTATCTAGAGGTCTCTAAGTTTTACATTTACCAGTAGCAACAAGCCTTTCATAGTAGCTCTTAGATGACCCCTCTACCTTCTTTCGCAAACTCTCTTTAATGACAGGGTTTTTACTCTTGATTATATCACCTCAAGGTTGTACAGATTCTATCTCAAGGCTTTTGGATGTTACAAAGTCATTTTCATCTTTCTCCTCAAAGCTCTTATGTTCATATCATGATTTATTCTCAATAGACACCAACCACGCTTCAGACTAAGGGGTCGATTCTCTTGGATAGATAATTTGCCTTGTTTGATACCTCTTGTTCCAACATCTTCAACCTTATGCTTAGATTTATCAAATAATCTTTGAGTTGAGGGGTTCTTGGTTGCTTACTTTTCCTTATCACTAAGTTTTGACTAATCTTTCAGAGTCATATTTGTATAAAAATAATAACAATGTTAATTAGTAATCAAAGAAAACCATGAAGGAATGTACTGGTTGATGACATGGGTTGACAACTCGTCAACTAGTTAGTGGCTCATCAATCTCTGTCATCAACCTTAAATAGAATGATCAAACAAAATAATAGTGCTGATGACTTAAGTTGATGAGTTGTCAATAAGTTGAAGGCTCATCAACTCAAGTCGGCAACTTAATACATAATCATAATCAATATTTACATTAGTGATGACTTGAGTTGAAAACTCGTCAACTTATTGATGGCTCATCAACTCTCATCATCAACCTAAGATAGAATCAACAAAAATACTTATAAGGTTGATGACTAGAATTGACTGCTCATCAACTTCCGATGTCACCCTAACATAATTTTAAAGTAAGAATTACACGATTGACGAATTGGGTTGATAGGTCATCAACTAGTTGACAACTTATCAATCATTATTGTTAAAATTAAATAATAGGAGTATCCAACTCAATTTAGACCGAGAATGAGCAATTTGCAAAGGAAATTATAAATTTCCCATTAAATTATTAAGGTTACTCACTCATACGAGGTGTAAGTCTCATAACTTAATTGGGAATTTATAATTCTCAAGCATATGATTTTAGGCTTCTCAAACTTCACCCACACAAATAATTTCTGGGTGATATTATTTTTCTCATAGTTTTTTCAATTGAATGAAAAATATATTACCCATAATTACACATGAATATTTTATTGTTCCTTACTATTCACACATACTACCTATAGTTTTACAAAGTGGAGAAGGGAAAACACAAAATACATACCTTGTTAATGAAGTGCACAAAAGCAATGACATAAATAAGAAAATTGGGACTTCAACTGGTGATAGTGATGCTTTAGTGATATGAACTTGTACGTGAGTTTAAAAGAAGAATAAAGGGTTAGGAGTTATGTATCTGTAGAGGGTATAGATAAAATGTGGGTTCAGAGAAGAGTGGTGAAGGCTGGTAATGTGAAAGTGGTGGGAAAGTGAAGAATTTTGAAAGGAGGTGATTTCTGTCTAAAATATTTTTCTTAAAATTTCTCTTTTTAAAAAAATTTAAAAGGAAAGAAAAAAATTGGGTTAATTTGGTTTTTGGGCTGGAGCCGGGTTGGGTTAGGGATGTATGCTTGGGCTTTTTTAATTGAAGATAAACTTACCTAGGCTGAACATTTATTGACACTTTGTCACTTGGTTGACAGCTCATCAGTGAGATCGTCAACCTTAGGTAGATTTGCCCTATACACCACAACGGCTGATGACTTGAGCTGACAACTCGTTAACTAGTTGACGGCTCATTAACTCTAGTCATCAGCCTTATCCAGATTGTGTTCTCTCCTTCTCGTGATCGATGACCTGGGTTGATGGCTTGTTAGATTGTTGACAGCTCATTAATTCTTGGTCATCACTTTTATCCAGAATAGTTCTGTGTTGATGACTAGGAGTTGACAGTTTCTCAACATGTTGATGGTTCATCACTCCTAATTGTCCAAGCTATCAGATTAGTTCAGAAATTGATTTTGTACACTCAGCAAATGCATTAACAATTATTTTGAACAAAAATCTATTCTAACATGATTTTACAATACAAGATATGAGTTTCCTCTTATTAGCGCCTAATTTAACATCACAGCACTACTTGAGTACTTGACTTCTCAGACTTCATCAAGATACACCAATGATATCACTTCTACCTCTTTTGTTGGTCTGACATATTTCTTGATTTTTTTCTTTCACTTTAAATAGGTTTCTATCTTTGATTTCCAATTCCACTACTCCGAATGGAAAAACTTGAGTCACCTTGAATGGTACGACCACTTAGATTTCAGATTTCTTGGAAAAATCTTGAACCTTAAGTTAAACATCAACAACAAATCACCTACTTTGAAATCTCTTTTTTTAATCTTCTTATCATCTACAACTTAACTCTCTCCTTATAGAGAGCACCTCTCTCATACGCACAAAGTCAAAACTCATCCATATTATTTAGCTAATATAATATCATGTCAACCCTATCTTTTCAGTTCAAGTTCAACTTTGTAAGAACCCACAAAGCTTTGAGCTCAATCTCCACTGGTAAGTGGTAGGATTTACCAAAAACTAGATGGTATAGGGACATACCTATTGATGTCTTAGAAGCAATGCAGTAGGCCCAATAAGCATCATTGAGTTTCCTTGACCAATCACTTTGATTTTCATTTACAGACTTGGCTAGTATAATCTTAATCTCTCTATTTGACACTTTCACTTGCCCATTGGTTTAGGGATGATAAGAAGTGGTTACCTTATGTTGTTTCACCCCATATTTTCTTAAAGAAGCTCGAAATACCTTGTTACAATTAAATGCAATACCTTCATCACTTATAATCGTGTGCGAAATACCAAAATAAGAGAAGAAGTTCTTTATCAAGAATGCCACCATACTATAGCCCTCATTGTCTGCTAACACCATAAACTAGAATATACTTATGATCGTAAGAACATATAAAAGGGCGCATGAAATCTATTCCCCACGTATCAAATATTTCAACCTCTAGCATTTTGGTCATTAACATCTTTTTATGTCTAGAAATAGATCCTTGTCCTTGACATTAATCATAAGCTCTAACAAACTCATATGCATCTTTTTGAATCGTAGGCCAGTATTAACCACTTTGAAAAAGCTTTTTAGTTGTGCAATCACCCACATGATTTCCTCCCACAGAAGAAGAATGTAAGGCCTACAAAATACTCAACATTTCCACTTCTGCTACACTCTTCGAATGATATTATCAGCGCAACGTCTTAATAAGTAGGGTTTGTCATAGAAGTAATTGTTCACATTATATAGGAACTTCTTTCTATGATGAAACTTTAGGTCATCCAAAATGATGTTACTAACCAAGTAGTTGTCAAAATCTGCATACCAAGGTACAAGGTCAAGTGTAGCAACAAGTACCTGTTCATCTGGAAATGAGTCATCAATCTCTAACTTAACTGACTTCATCCCTTTATTCTTAAATTGAGATAGAGGGTCTGCCACTTGATTTTTACAGCTTTATCTATCCTTAAATTCAAATTCAAACTCCTACAGTAACTATACCTATCTAATCAATCTAGGATTTGCATCTTTCTTTGCCATCAAATATCTCAATGTTGTATGGTCAGTATAAACATAACTTTATTTCCAAGCAGGTACACCTTAAATTTCTAAAAGGCATAGACTACAATAAAGAGCTATTATTCTATAATGGTATAGTTCTTTTGAGCTTCGTTCATTGCCTTAATGGTATAATAAATACAGTGAAACCTTTCTCCCTCTTTTGTGCAAGGGAGTGCAACTCCCTTGCACATAACTTCAAAGATTTGGACTAATCTGAAGCAATAATTATTAGATCACTACCAACTTACCTTTAAGGCATTGAAATTTCTTTAAGCAGTCATCATCAAACATAAACTTGACTTCTTTTTCCAATTGTTTGCACAAAAGGTTGGCAATCTTGGAAAAGTCCTTAATGAACCTCTTGTAAAATCTTGTAAAAAGTCCTTAATGAACCTCTTGTAAAATCCTGTATGACCAAGAAAACTATAAACACACTTCACTGAGATTAGTGGAGATAGATTTTAAATTACCTCAATTTTGGCCTGATCAACTTGTGTTTCTTTAGTGGAGATCTTGTGCCCCAACACGATGCCCTTCTTCACCATAAAGTGACATTTTTCCTAGTTGAGAACAAGGTTGAAATCCTTACAATGCTGCAAAGCATTTCTCAAGTTCATTAAATAATCTACAAATGAATCACCTACCATTGATAAGTCACCCATAAGCACTTCCAGAGTATCTTATATAATGTCCAAGAAAATAGACAACATATACCTTTGGAAGGTAGTTGAAACATTTCACAACCCGAAAGGCATCCACTTGAAAGCAAAGGTCTCATTAGGACATATAAATGTTGTCTTTTCTTGATATTTAGGTGCAATCAATATTTGATTGTAGCCTTAATAACTATCTAAGAAGCAATATCAACACCTTCCTACTAACCTTTCTAGCATTTGGTCCACAAAGGTCATTGGAAAATGATGTCGTAAGGTCCAAAATTTCCACTTCTGGTAATCCATGCATACTCTCTATCTTATGACAGGCCTAAGCAGAAAAACTCATTTTTTTAATTGGACACTAAGGTCATGCCTCCCTTCTTAGGGACATACTGGAATAAGCTTACCCATTTTCTATTAGAGATTGGGTAAACCACTCCTACATCGAACCACTTTATTATCTCCTTTTTTACAAACTCTTTCATATGTGTATTAAGCCTATGTTGATGTTCAATAATAGGGATGCAGTACTCTTTTAACTGAATCTCATTGATGCAATACCTAAAGGAATGCCAATGATGTCTGGAATAATCCATATAATAGACATATTATATCTTCTTAATACTGATACAAGGGCCTCCACTTGTGATTGAACTAGATCTGTAGCAATAATAGCTGGCAAAGTATTCTTTTCACCCAAGAACACATACCTCAAGTAACCTAGAAATTCCTTCAATTCTAGCACTGGTGAATCTTTAATGGATGCCTTTCATACATGTGTTAATATATTCTTCAAATCCAAGTCCAAATTCTTCGGGACTTATGAATATAAGCCCATACCAATTAACATACATATCATTTTATCATACTCATCAATTCCATCACCATCAAAATTCAAAAACATTTCTGCCAAAGTTTAAATAGGTACATCTATATCAATTTCTTCCACAATATCTATAACAAAAACAACACTCATGCCCCTTAGTTGGTTCATTGTTTAAAAGATATCAAACTTTACCTCTTCATCATTAAACCTAAATTTAAGCTCATTCCTTTCCACATCCACCAATACTCATTCAGTGGTTAGAAACAGTCTACCCAAGATTATAGGTATTTCAAAGTTGAGTTTGCAATCAAGAATTACAAAATTCACTGGAAATATGAAATTTTGCACTTTCATCAGTACATCATAAAGATTCCAACAGGCTGCCTGACTGAACGATCGGCCATCAATTACCACATAGATGATAGTTTGAGGGTTGCCAAGCCCAATTGCTGATATATTGCCAATGACATCAAATTAACGCTTGCTCCAAGATCTGAAAGTGCCTTGGAAAAACTGAATGGACTAATTATGCACAGAATAGTAAATTCTCCAAGAACAGATTTCTTTAGGACTAATGATTATACAACTATTTCACTATAGTGATGGAGATTATCAACCTGGTCATATCTTACTGTTCTCTTTTTAGAGACCAAGTCCTTAATGAACTTAGGATATCCTGGCATTTGTTCCAAAGCTTCCACTAATGAAACATTTACTGACAACTTCTTAAGTATGTCCATGAATTTACTAAATTTTCCATATTCTGCCTTCTTCTTCATCCCATGTAGAAATGGATGAGGGGGCTTAGGAATTCTAGCTAGAAGTCTTTCTACTTCCTTCTTTTTTTTCTTACTTGACTCTACTTTATTCATTAAATTAGGATATTTCCCAATAGGAGCCTTCTTTTCACGTACATCTTCTAGCTTCTCACACTTAACTAGACTACTTTTCATCTCAACATCATCAATAATAACTTTTATCTTTGGATGAAACATCATCCATATATGACTGAACTACTGGGTATGATTCAAGTAACACTCTACCACTTCTTGTGGAAAGCTAGATAGGTTCCATCATTTCTCTGGTTCTGCACCATATTTCTTGGCAAAGTTCCACTATTTTTTTGGTTGAAGGTCGTAGATAATTCATTCATTTTATGCTCCAACTTCTTAACTTAAGTGGAATGAGAATCAACTAGTTGGATCATATTAGATAAGTCATTTTTTATCTCTTTAAAACCTACATTAGTAGATTCTAACCCTTCAGCAACTTAGTCATCATGGCTTCCATGAAAGGTTTCCTTGAATCATTAGAAGCATTATCACGATTTACCAATGGTGCATACAACCCACGTCAATCTCTTTTATTCTTCCAATTCCTTTGATCATGATATCTATAACTAAATTTTTCATAATAATTATTTCTTTGATAGTTTCAACCTTGATTTCCTTGGCTATTAGCTTAGAAACTCGCTGGTTGTTCAAATAGTTAGCTTCTTCCTCAAAATCATATTTGGCTGCTCTACTGTGTGACCCAATCATGTTTTTGATATATATCAGGCATTGCATTCTTTAGATAATTCAAATCGAAGTAGTTGGATGTCCAACTCGAGCCTATATGACATGACTGATCAATAGATCCATCTTTGTCATATATTTCATACATCACACTAGATAGATATCATATTCATGAAATATGATTTACTTTCAAGATGCCTTGGTGGTGAAATGGTAGACACGCGAGACTCAAAATTTCATGCTAGAGAGTGTGGAGGTTCGAGTCCTCTTCAAGGGATAATATTGAGAATGCTCATCCAATGAGCATTTTGAATTTAAATAAATTTGGCAGCGGATCGCAAAATCTTGGTGATTTTCTTTATCTAATACATTTGCTCATTATATGTGCTATGTCTTGGTCACCTTTCTCTTCTCTTTGGCACTACTCAGCTGACATACCAATTCTATATGTATTGCTTTCTACTTCAAATACCTGGTATGCCAAGCTTTACTAGTTTTTATTAACATATCTAGTATCAAAGTCGCATTTATGAAAGTAATTTCCATGGAGGCACCACTCATTTCATTAACTGTCGGCTTTGTGTTCGAGTTTAGTGCCTTATAGAATGTCTTCATCAAGTGTTCATCAGTTATTTTGTGATTGGACATTGAATCAAATGTTTTTTGAACATTAGGCAAGTTTCATGTAATGCTTTATTAGGGAACTTCCTAAAATTAATAATCTTATCCCTTAGGTATAACATCCTAGAAATCAAAAAGAACCTTTCTAGGAAAGTGATGTTAGGTGTATTTATGCATTCTAGCCTAACTATTCTAGCCTTTTTAGCGTTGTTTTAAGGATGATTCACGTTCCTAATGCATTGATAATTACATAAATATGAAAAGGAGTGTCTATGAATGTTTTTACAATGTTTAAAGGTGTTTTCACATGAGTTTTGATTCAAAATGATCATTTAGAAGTCAACCGAGAAAACTAGTGTGACTAGCTTGAGCTAGGTGTTTGTCTAGCCTATCGTGTTGGGTTCAAAAATGTTTAGTGAGTTCCTAAGGTTGTAATTATATATTTATATGTGAATAAACTTATTCATAATGTTCAATGGTCAAGTGGATCAAGACAAGAGTCAAAACAACAAGTTAAAATCAAAGTAAAATTTACCTATGCTTAGCTCTTGTTTTTATTTCGTTATGTTGGTTGTTATGTTGTTTAGAGCTCTAAATTGTTGTGTTTAATGCTATAGGATGCTTGTAAAGTGTATTATGATGATAAATGAAGGATATAAAAACTTTAAATTAAGTGTAAACTACTCAAAAGCCTCAGAATGGATCAATGAAAGTACTATATACAACTTGGATGCAATTTGGACCCCTGAAAAGTCTTGGACGAGTGTGGGAAGTAGGAGAGGACATTTGGTACGTGATATGGACCAAAATTTTCAGAAGGGACCCAAAAATATGACCCGTTATGATGAGGGTGTGTCGCGACCTAAACACCCATTTTTTAAGCCTCACGACTCGACCTACACTCCTATTTCCAGCCATCGCATCTTGACTTTCACTCCTGTTTGCACAAATCAGGATGCGAGGTCCACTTTAGACACGGCAAAGAATTCTAATTGAGTTCTACATGGCTTGGGACTACTTGGATCCTATAAATACATCTTTGTAAACATTATTATGGACTTTTGGACGTTCTTGGAACATCAAGGGGGCTTCTACAACTTCTATCTAGGTTTTATCATTCTTGAATTTAATTTCTTTCATGGTTTGTATCATCAATCCAAGGGATTGTATAATAAATATTTCCATTAAAGGATAAAACTCCCTATCCGGGGTAAGGCCAAGATCATGACTACTTTTGTTTTGAATTAAGTTTGTTGAATTATTTATCATCATGGTTGTTTGTTTATCTTTGTTTTAACTATTTTAAGGATTAGCTACCCTTAGAATACATATATTATCGACCTTTTGAGTTTGGGAGAGAGAACAGGAAGATAGAACATGGGGATAACCAAAGTATGATTTGTATTCTTGTATAAAATAAGAAATCCAAGTTGGCATTTAGGACAAGGATGTACTTAGAAGCCTTACTTGATTCATACGTAGGATGATAACTTTAAATCACTTAGTTGAATTATTACATTCTCTCTCAATGATGTAGTTGTAATATCCATATTAGGTAAACGGTTAGAGGTCGATAGACCATGATCATGCGATTAACCCTACGAATCAACAACCAAGATAAGCAAGTTAACGAATGAAATTCAATAACATAGTAGGATTGTTCGTAAGCCTTAAACCTGGGCTTCTATCCATTGATTGTCCTAAGTCATTACT
Source organism: Capsicum annuum (assembly GCF_002878395.1). Classification (NCBI taxonomy): domain Eukaryota; kingdom Viridiplantae; phylum Streptophyta; class Magnoliopsida; order Solanales; family Solanaceae; genus Capsicum; species Capsicum annuum. Next base: position 99,980,005 of record NC_061115.1, on the reverse strand, counting down.
TTTCTGCATTAGTTTAGTTTCTTTTTAGTTTACAAATTTAAAACTATATTATTTACTTTTTCTCAATCGTTAAACTAGAATTGGATAGGCGGCAAACACAAGTCCCTGAGAAATCAATACTTTGGCTTTCTTGAAGCTACTTTACTACTTGATAAGACCACGTACACTTGCATATGCGCTTGAGCGCTATCAAGTTTTTGGTGCCATTGTCGGGGACTTGTAACTAGGCAACTATCTTATTTTTAGTTTTTCTATATTGAGTTGTAAATATTTTTTGTTTAGCTTCTTTTTATTTTCTTTTATTTCTCTTTTTATCATGATTTTTTATATATCAGCCTGGGATAGATGGTTTTTGAGTGATAGCGATTCTTGTTGTTTTTACGGGAGACCATATCAAGCAACTTTTTATCCTGATTATAATGGAAGTGCGTGGATGAGACCTTTAAAATATGATGCAAATATTGTTCTATCGGTAGAGCAAACTATAACTTGGTGTTTGGTTTGTGGCAACAGTGGTCATACTACAATTATGTGTGCTGTCAATCCCGATTCTAAAAGGTAAAATTATATGAACAACTACAATCAAACGGTGCAGAATCAGCCACTAATTTAATCATGGAATAACCAGCAGCAGCAATTTCAACAGTCCTAACCAAATCAGTCAACTAGCAACTTAGAAGAGATGCTATAACAACTTTTAGCATCTCAAGTATAGCTAATGGAAGACATGAAGAACTATTGGGAGGCTGTAGAGAAATTGGATAATAAGCTGGAGGTTGATACAGAGTTGACTCCCCAACCAATTATAGAGAAAGTTGTTGATAATTCAAGGAAGTCTAAGTACTCAAAAACTAAAGTTGTTGAACAGTTTGAGGAGATACCACCGCCACCATGTACACAAATGCTAATAAAATAAAAATATGAAGAGGATACTAGTCAATCTGTGGAACAAACACAAGAATCGTAATCACTTGGTTGTTATTTTTCTTTTGAGACTAAAATTGAGAAGGTAAATAAGAGTGAGGGTGTTGAGGATAGTGTAAATTTAGAAGTAGAATTTGTTGGGCTTCACTCAAAGCATTTTTCTACATTATGTTTAGATGATATCTTGTCTGTGGAATCAGCTAAAGTAGTGGAAGAGTATGGAGATGAGGAACAAGAATCCTATATTCTTGATTTTACACCGGATAAGCAACATAAAAACACACCTCACCACAAGGCCGAGTGGTTTACCATGCACATTCCATTACTTGGTTCCTTAATCTTTGTACCACCTCCCTATAATCGAGGAAAATAGATGGATGAGATTTTGGGGGTGAAATTTATATGCTCAAGGTGGAGAAAAAAGTTAATTAGGTCATGCCGCAACACTAAATTACGCACTTCCTGGGAGGTAACCCAAGTTAAGGTATGTTTTATTTTTAGTTTTTTTTAGCTTTTTACTTCACATAGTTTTTTTTTTTGGTTGAGTCATAAGTTGATGGAAAGTCTGAGTACCAAAAACCTGAGCTAAGGAGCATCGAAAAGACTAGGTGTAGGATCCCACAAAACCCTTTTATGTGATAAGATGCTACTAGCTAGGCCTAGAGACCTCATGGAGTATTTCTATCTTTTTACTTTAAAATTTACTTTGGGGACAAAGTAGATTTTTAAGTGTGGGGTGGGGGAATTCCAAATTTTTGGCTCAATTTAAAAATTTTAGGATAGAAATAAGTGAGATATTTGAGTTGGTGCTATTTTGATTGCATGATGCAAGTGGGTTTATTTGTATAAGCATGTTGAGATTCTTAGGCTCATATTTGTGACTCTTGTACTTGTTGGCTTAAATTTGAATTCATGCTATTGTTTGATTAAGAGTCTATGATGATCCTATGTGATTTGAGCATGTCCCATATGCGATGTGAGATTGTTGTACATTTCTTGTTGCATGTGATATCTAGAACTTTCCTGATGTTTATGCAAAGCAAAATAAAAAATGTCGGTTTAGGAGATGATATAGGCATTTATTTGATAGCCTTGTTTTATACCTTCTATTTTTCCTACCCTTGTGTTTTATCCTAGTTAACCCTCGTTGAGCCTTTATATTTTTCTTAGCACCTCATAAGTAGCTTAATCCCTTTTTTATACACCATAATTTGATTGAAAAAGCTCCTAAGTTCTTTAATGAACAATTAATTGAGTAAGGAGTTTGAGAAATTGAAGAAGTAAAGGTGAAATTGATACCCAAAGTAATAGTTATTGGCGTTTATAATTGATGTATGGTGGATTGTTGTGATATAATTTATGCTAGAAATATTGTCATGGTTGTGAAAAAAAGAAAAAAAAATCTTGAAGAAATAGACAATATGCCCACCATGTGTTTGTAAAAATGCTTAAAAGAGATGGGGAAAAATAAAAAGATATGGGTAGATGAAAAAGGTGTGAATAGGTTGTTGAAGGTGGTTTTATGTGAAAAAAATTATGATGTATTAAAGCACATAGGGAAGATAGTCACTATTCTTGGCCAAAATAGTTTCTACCCGTCCCTTAGCCTACATTACAACCCGAAAAAGACCTATTTGATCCTAAATTTCACACTCTAATATTAGTGGAGTATGATACAAAGGGAAATCCTATGGTTCATTATGTGTAATTTTGAAATTCTTTGTGAGAGTTAGCATAACTTGATTCTTATACCCATTGTGATAAATTGCATGATTGTGAATGATTAGCGGTAACTCTCTTGTTGTGAAGGCACATATTTGATGAATGTGGGTGATTTTTATGATATCCTTGATTGAGAAATAAGCATGAGTTTGCCAACTAGGTAAGTTAATTCTTAAGGCTAGGAAGTTTTAGAGTAGGATTCTTCTGCTTTCAATTGTGTAAAACATTCTTAGTGTAGAAACTTACATTTCTGGAGTCATTGTAGTCATATATTGAGTGTCTTGCATGTAGTATAATTGTGGAGTCTCTTAAGATGATGATGCTTAAAGTGAAGAACTGTTCGAGGACGAACAAGGCTTTAAGTGTGGGGTAGTGATATGCATTCTAGCCTTACTATTCTAGCCTTTTTAGCCTTGTTTTGAGGATGATTCATGTTCCTAATATGTTGATAATGATATAAATGTGCATATCATTGTCCATGTATGTGTTTAAAAGGTTTAAAGGTGTTTTCACATGAGTTGTGATTCAAATTGATCATTTAGAAGTCAACCAAGAAAACTAGTGTGACTAGCTTAAGCTAGGTGTTTGTCTAGCCTATCGTGTTGGGTTCTAACGTGTTTAATGAGTTCCTAAGGTTGTTATTATGTTTTTATATGTGAAAAAACGTATTCATAATGTTTAATGGTCAATTGTATCAAGACAAGAGTCAAAACAACAAGTTAAAGATCAAAGTGAAATATGCCTATGTTTAGCTCGTGTTTTTATTTCCTCATGTTAGATGTTTTATTGTTTTGAGCTCTAAATTATTGTTTCAAATGCTATATGATGATTTTAACGTGTATTATGATGATATATGAAGGATATACAAACTTCAAATCAAGTGTAAACTACTCAAAAAGGCTCAGAATGGATCAACGAAAGCACTATATACAATTTGGATGCAATTTGGACCCCTAAAAAGTCTTGGGCGAGTGTGGGCAGTGGGAGAATACATTAGTCACATTCTATGAACCAAAATCTTTAGAAGGGACCCAAAATAGTGACCTTTCATGATGATGGGATGTCACGACCTAAACACCTATTTTTAAGCCTTGCGACGTGACCTACACTCTCATTTCAAGCCCTCGCGTTGCAACTTTAACTCTCGTTTGCACAACTCACGATGAGAGGTCCACTTTTGACATGGACAAGAATGCTAATTGAGTCCTACATAGATTGGTACTACTTGGATTCTATAAATACATCTTTGTAAACATTATTATGGACTTTTGGACGTCCTTGGAACATCAAGAAGGCTTCTACATCTTCTATCCAGGTTTAATCATTCTTGAATTTAGTTTCTTTCATGATTTGTATCATCAATCCAATGGATTGGATGATGAATATTTCCATTAAAGGCTAAAACTCCCTATCCGGGGTTAAGTCCAATATCTTGACCACTTTCGTTTTGAATTAAGTTTGTTGAATTGCTTATCATCATGGTTGTTTGTTTATCTTTGTTTTAACTATTTTAAGGATTATCTACCCTTAGAATACATATATTATCGACCTTTTGATTTCGGGAGAGAGAACAGGAAGATAGAACATGGGGATAACCAAAGTATGATTTGTATTCTTTTATAAAATAAGAAATCCAAATTAGCATTTAGGACAAGGATGTACTTAGAAGCCTTACTTGATTCATACGTAGGATGATAGATTTAAATCACTTAGTTGGATTATTACATTCCCTCTCAATGATGTAGTTGTAATATCCATATTAGGTAAATGGTTAGACGTCGGGAGACCATAATCATGTGATTTACCCTACGAATCAATAATCAAGATAAGCAAGTTAACGAATGAAGTTCAATAACATAGTAGGATTGTTCGTAAGCCTTAACCCTAGGCTTCTATCCATTGATTGTCCTAAGTCATTACTTTTCTGTATTAGTTTAGTTTCTTTTTAGCTTACAATTTTAAAACTATATTGTTTTCTTTTTCTCAATCGTTAAACTAGAATTAGATAGGCGGCACATGCAAGTCCCTGAAAGATTGAGAGATCGATACTTAGGCTTTCTTGAAGCCATTTTACTATTTGATAAGACCACGTACACTTGTGTGTGCACTTGGGCGCTGTCAAAAAGCTCCTTTTAGTTGTCTCTAGTTTGCTATAGAATTGGGTGCAATCTCAATTAACCACAAAGTTGCCTCCCCAGACAGAGACATCGGTAACAACTTCAACCATATTTCATATTGACCAACTCTTGGAAAGTCGAAGAACTTTTCTATATTAATGAAGTTGACCAAATACATGTTTGGATTATTACTAGGCAATTCATCAAATAACCTTTTCAAGTTCAACAACGGTATCACTATGTTGGTGATATTAAACTTCACTTCAGGATCTAGTTGTGGTAGCACAATCGTCCCTGTAGCACCATCCCAGTCTAAATTAGCATCATCTTTAGCGTCCAAAGCAAAGTTAACCGCGGGCTATTGGCGCCCTCTGCCCTATGCTCGCTGATTTTGATTGGTTGGATCAACATTATCAACTAGTCGCCCATTTATAGGATCAAAAACCTCATCATCACCTAGGTCCTTGTTTTTATTATTCCACATATGACCAGGTGCATCCAAGTTCTATTGGTTCAGTTGGTAACAACAAGTTCAGCCAGTCACTCTGCTTTTTATTATGCATCCTTGTTTTTCCTCTATGTTCAATTGAGTTCGAGGTCATACGGCAATAGTGGTTCTCCTGAGAGATGAGTACTTGACATGCACAACTAGTAGACTACAAATACAAGAACAATAAATAAAATTAAAATTAATAAATAAGAATAAAAGTCAAATAAACACAACAACTTAATTGACAACCGTATTCCCCAACAATGGTGCCAAAATTCGATATGTCCAAACTACAACCCTCTTTTAATAAGCATAAGCGGTCATTGTCAAATATATAACCCAATAGAGGTTGGGGTCGAATCCCACATGAAATATTTTGTTAACTAAGATGTTTATGATTTAATGTCTGATAGCCAATGATTCCATGAAATGGAGGATTTTGTTACAAAAATTCGTAAAATAGTATTCCAATTATTGCTAAAGAAAAAAATTGAATTTTAGAGATATAAATTAGTAGTGAATTTGAACTAGAATTGTGTTTGCCATGGTTAATATCGTAATTATGTGTCAATTGTTGAGTAGGATTATCATGGAAATGGTAAATATAAGGTTATCAATTCCTAATATTCATCTATGTGTTTCTTAACATAAACTAGGTGATTAATCCTTTAATTCTTTCAAACTTAAATAAAATTGCATCTAAATTCGATTTCACCTCGAGTTAGTCAATCTCATTAAAGCATTGACCATTAGACGAAGAGTTAAAGTCTTTGAATCCTCATTGATAATCCATATTCCTATTTTTATTCCTTATTTCAAGAGAATGAACACTAGGGCATGTTCTAATGCTTGCAACCATTAGAATTCAGTTAAAAATATAATATTATCATTATAATTCCCATTATCGTTTGAATCCTAATAACAATCAACATTTAAATAACAAATTTACCATGACTCCCGCAACCCTAGTTGTGGAAGTTAAGCTACTCATGAATTTAAAGAAGAATATAGAAGATAAACTCATAGATTTAAGAATTATGCCTACAAAATACGGATTCACAATTCAATATTCTTCCAAATATCCACAAAGTTTCCAAAATACCAAGAGTAAATTCAAAACTTCACTTTTTCTCTCCAAAATAACATCTGAAAGAGAAATATTCTAAAGATGATGAGAAAACCCTAAAAGTTTCTATTTATAACAGAGGAGATTTAATATTTGAAATGAAATCTCAAAATTGCTTGGTCATAGTTGATGGCCACAGTTGATAGCTCTTCAACTGGAGTTTTTAGAAGTATCTTCACTCAATAAAAATTTGCTTCACATGACGATAGAAGTTGATGACTCGTCAACTAGTTGATGAGTTGTTAACTGAAGTCTTCAAAGGCTTCTGAACTTTGCTTCAAGTTGATGATGAGAGATGATGACTCATCAACGTGTTGACATCTTGTCAACTTAAGTCTACGTACCTTTTTGCTTAATTTCTCTGGTTTTCTAAAATTTTGACTTTTCTTGCACAACAAAGTAATATAAGATTAAAAACAACAAAAGTAGGTTAACAACTTTCAATTTGTCCCTGCGAAAATCCTTAAATGTGTCATTAGAATGTCAGCACATTATCTACTAGAAACTTAGCTCTTGTACCAATACACTAGTAAACCTGGTTCTAATACCAATTTGTCACAACCTGATTTCTCAAGTGTAGAGGTGTAACGCCCAATTTTCTAAACCGGAATGCTATACGGTGCTTATGACTCCGAGGGACCACAATCTAACCTATGACTGATATCGGTACCTATATACTGCAATTCATGACATAATAATGCGGAAAACATGCACAATAGGCCATAAGGTTCAACTAAAATAATATAACATCCATATGGGCAAAAAATACCCAAAAAAATTGAAAACTGAATCTGAAAGCTAAATCTGAGCGTAAATCTGAAAGCCTCTAAGTACTGTCAGAAATAAGGAGTTGAAGGAACATGTCTCCAACTAACTCCGTAAACTGATAACTGGGTAAAATAATAATGAATAAATCCAATCATATTGTCCTCGAATGACGAGGACTCACTAACTCTCTGTGACTGGAAATGCTACGGCTACTGTCGATCTATAGCTCGTGTCTCCGAACCTATGGTGTAACATGAAAAGAAAGCACCATAGTGCAAATGTGTCAGTGCGAGGGTATGTACTGAGTATACGAGTGAGGTAGGCTAAATATAAACAGGGTTTGCATGTATGAACAATGCTAACTGACTGACTGATATGAATGTAAGAATGCAAACATACATACATATTAACTAAGATCATGAGTACGTAATGGCTAAATCTGTACACTAATACATGGCTGAAACCGTAGTTCTGAGAACATGGATAACTGTATCTGACAGCCATGAATCTAGTTGAACTCTCTGAGTTCCATGCTATAACTGAATTTGACCGTATCTAATAGTCCTGGTATACTGATATCTGAAGAATTATCTGAGTACTTTACTAAGACTGATACTGTGGGAGGTAGTTGTTTAACCGACATGCCCCATGTATGCTATTATGGCTAAGCTGGGGTCCAATCTCTGCCTCGACTGGAGGGGTGTCAATACCGCACCACTGGTAAGGACAGTTATGAGTGACCCTTATCTGGCAGGTACTCAAGGTAAGAATGGTGGGACCCTAAACTGACAGGTTAAGACACCTCATCAACCCTAACCTGATAGGCTAAGATGTCTCAACCTACGCTGGCTACGTAGTTCTGGGACACAAGGATGACTGCTAAGAATCATACCCTAAAACAGGTAGGTGAGTCTCCATCCTTCGGTTTACTCGGTGCTAACTTCTACTCCCATCTGAAGAGACTAAACATGATTCAACTGACTGTACATGGACAGATTAACTGACTTTCGTTGACTGACAGAATAGTACTATTATCTGAGAGTTAACTAAGATCATGAGATTTTTGAAGTTTCCTGAGTCACATGACTGACT